>NC_056732.1:1046651406-1046866406 GCF_019279795.1 Protopterus annectens
AGGTCCATATGTAACAAGTCTATTTGTTTTGTAGTTTTTCTATGAAAGTGTCTATTTTAGTATCCATTTTATCCATCTTAGCAGTAAGTTGCTGGACTATAATTATCAGAGACTGAAGTTCTTTCTTGATGCTGGAGTCTTGAGAATTTGTCTTACTGGAACTCATTTCAAACTGATAAACTGACAGGAAAATTTCCAAAGTAATTTCTGACAGGAATATTATTAAGATTTCCTTTCTTTTTTAGATATAGTTCAAGAACTATATAAAACAAACATATTTAGAAAGAAAATTACTTCAAAAATTAATTTTTTAAGTAATTAATTCCTGTCAATGTAATGAAATTGGTGGAGCTGAAGAAATCTGCTGCTATCCTGTGTTCATCCTTGGACACGCCCCCATTGTTGTGATTTCTGAAGGGACTAAATGTTATCCAAATGGCTGGTAAGGGTCATGTATGTCTAAAGGCTCCATTCGTTTATCATTACTTTTGATATTTGCACCAATGTCATTTTCAAGACTTCCAAATATATTTTGTCAAACTTTTCTTTTAAGACAGTCATGTTATTGCCCCCACTCGAATTGCCATTGTGGTCATCCAGTCTTTTTCTAGACATGGTGGAAGTATCCACTGAACAAAAAAAATTTTTGTCAAATTCCTCAACTGCTCAATACCCTTTCCCCATGTCTCCTTGCCATTCAGTCAGTTTCAATGGCACTTAATATTTTCCTAACTTTCACATATAAATGCTGTTTTTATTGGTATTTCTTAGCAACTGGGGAGGGAGAGCATGATCTAGGTATAAATCAATGCTGCCCCATACCAAAAACTCACAACATTTAATATTGGCTGAGAAACTGTCTTCTGGCAGGGGGTTGGTGTAGTCTTTATTAATGGCATATCTAAATGTATGCATATGAGGAGAGAGAGTTCCATAGTGCTCTGTCACTGGCTCTTTGTTTTGTCACATGTTCATTAAAGGCATGGTTTTGGTGAATACAAGGCTAGCAGTGTGTATTTATGTTAATGGGATATTGTTAGCAGTTTGAATATGATTTTGACTGCAGTCAGGCATGGCTCATCAGATGAAACTTTTCATTAATGTATACAAAACTGTAATAAAATATGAAAGAAACCCTTGTACTTAGTGGTTTGCCCAGTAAACAAATAAATACAACAATAGTTAATACCATTTATCAGTTATGAGCGCACATTAAAACCTGGCACCACTGACTTCCATCTTGGATGAACCTTTTTCTTTAGGGTGCCCTTCTAGGATACCTATTCTAATAATGAGTAAGTCAGGACTAAGTTACATTCTCAGTGTTCAGGGAAATACATCTCTTTTGTAGATAGAATTGAGAAAACAAGTAAATTTAAATACCTTCGCCTCTGAATTGAATCCATCGTATTATCTGACATGCATACTAATAATGTCTATAAACAGTGGAACCAGCAGCTTGGAGCATGCTGTTGTATAGACTGGCTGTTGTTAAAAAATAGGGTAGTCCTTTGTAGAAGAGCGCTACTATCACAAATGGAATATGGATTTTTTAAACAATTTTGTTTATCACATTGTTAATGTGAAACATCAGCTCACATACATTAATAACAATTAAAAAAAATACATACAGTTTCCATCAGAGATCTGCTCCTTTACATTTGTATGTAAGAGCATAATCATATACTTTTCAGTTCCTAGTAACCTACTTGTTTCAGTCATCTGTTTGAGCATTATTTTGTATACATAGTTCTGAAATGTACCAATTATTTTTAAGGAAATTACTTCCTCATCTTCTTATGAATCCATCTCTAGGTCCTTTATTTCCTTTACAATATTCAGTACTTCATTTACAGTTGTTTTTGTCTTTGATTTCCACTTTCGTGTCATTGCTTTTTTGGCTGCAGGTAACTTTAAAGATAAAATAAAGCCTTACCATGTCTCAACAATTCCAAACCTAGATACCAACTTAATAGCATCATCTCCTTAGTTTATATAATACACTCCCAGAGCAACTGTGTCAGGACATTCTGTAGAAAGCCCTTAAACTCAATTAACTCCTCACATTCACAGAAAATGTGTTCACAATTTAATTTCTCATTCCCTTCACATCTCTGACATCTGCCCCTTACTTAAGGGAGAATCCTCTGACGTCTTCTTGGTGAACAAAACTCTGTGTCAACATTTCAGTGTAAGTATCATAAATGTTCTGAACCTTCTATATTATCTGGAGGCCTTACAAACTTCCTTCCACATTGCTCCTTTGTAACTTGTCATTCTAATATTCCCTTTCTTTCTCTTACCTCCTCTGGTTGTTTTTATAGTTACTGTGCAGCTTTTATATTCCTTCCTTAATAGTATCTTCTATTTTTGATTCATTTTAAAACCCTGTCAGAACTGGTCTTCCTTTCAATACTCCTCTCTGTTTTTCTTTCTTTGTATTCTGACAATCACCCAGTGATTATGGAATGTATTATGTGATCTGCATTTCAAACACCTGATTGGCTTCTTTCTATTCTATCACTTTTTTTTCTTTCAGTGTAATTTCTTCTAGCTTCATGACTCCTTTTTTAGTTTCTTTCGGGTACTTCATGTCATGTCTTGCAGAGCTTTGGTACCCTTACTTCGTTTCTAGTATGTATTCCCATTGTAAGATATCCTTTCCCTCTCCGATTTATTCTTTATTATATCTGCCACCACGCGCACACCCACACACACACACACACACACACACTGTATATATATATATATATATATATATATATATATATATATATATATATATATATATGTATACATTATTATTTGTTACTGGGTAGGTGAGCTGGTCTGCTGACTCTTTTCATTCATGCCTCTGGTACAAAAGCACAATTGAAAAACAACACATTATAAATGTGTAAGTTCTGTATAGTTATTTCTATTTTCTTTAAGAGCTTGCTTCCAAAACACTAATCTCTCTGTATCCTTCATACTTCCATCTTACTTCATCAATCGCTGGGATTCATTAACAACCATGTAGGCACTGTGCTGCACTTATGCAATGTAAGAGTGTTAGTGTGGTGAGCAGCAGTGCTAACTAAATATGCATATTGCTCATCACATCTGCACATTTGCAAACACCTTTTTGTGCCCAGCAGTGGTGTTCACAGCCATGGGAAGGTGAGTACAGATGTAAATAAAACATGGCTCACATGTAGGCAATGCTCACATACGAGCGCACGCTGTACCCAAGATGTATTAAGGACAAGTACAGGAAAAGAATACATAAGGAGGTGAAGTGAAATGGGGGATTTGTACATTAAATTGTTCTATACTTAATAATTAATTTTGAAGGAGAAATGTTTAAAGTGCACTCATACCCTGCAGGCAAATATGGTGAAAGTGTATAAGAAGCATTTATAACATAAATCCTGCAATACTGATGTAATAATTAATGCCAATGACAATCCAGCAGTGATGCACATAAATAAAAATGGACATGCTAATACAGGAAGTGATAGGGACATAAAGCTGCAGTGTAACAAAGGAGATTAAAAATGTGATGTACATGTTAATTAAATGCTGGCTTGTGATAAAAGTTAGCAAGGAAGAAGATAATTTATGGGATGAATGTATAGAATGTAATTATTGCATATTTATTTATTTATTTATCTTTGTTGACCAGCAAAGTCCAACTGGGATAGATAATCTTTTCCAATGGAGGACAAGGGAGAAAAATCTTCAATATTCACATATGTTTGCAATATAAATATATTTTCATTTTCCACATTGTATGTAAAATTTCATCTTGGTTACATACATTTTTGCATACATAATTAGGTGTAATAGATGATTAATCCTATCCTTGTATCATGCAATTTGTGACTATAGGAAGAGGAGAAAATATTAATAACACTGAAAAAAATTGCAAAAACTCTTTCCATTGGTATATAAATACTTTATGCATACAGTTTCCAACAGAGCTCTTTTCTTTTACTGTTGTGCATTAGAAGAAAATCTTTTACTTTTCATCTGTATAAGGTTGGAGCAGACAGAAATACAAAGAAAAAAGCGTGTACAAAGACTGACATTTGGGTTGGAGTTAGTAAGCAGTGGTATGATGAGGGAGAACAAAGATTAAGTAGAAGTAGGTAGTTAAGAAATATAATCAGTTAAATGTTTACAGTAGTAGATAGAGGGAAAAGTGTAATAATCACCATATGGGAATTTAGTACAGAGCAGCTATCTTTTTGTCAGAAGTTTTGCAACTTGTATTTTCTTTGGGAAGTTATCCAGGTATAGATCAAGAGCAGAGCCAAGTGCCTTGCAGATGCTGTAACAGACTTTGCTGTTTTCTGGAAGCTTTAACTCTAATGGGATGGATATCCACAGTTTTGACAAAGTGAGAATAGAGTCAGTTTCTGGCAGAGTTTTTTTAAGTTAGCTAGGAGAGATTTGTTATTGGAGCATAGTGTTCTGTTTTTGCTGTATGGTATTAATATGCTTTTAAGAGAGGAACAGCTATCTGGCTTATTGATAAGTTTGTGGGTAGTAGCTGTGAGTTGAGCATAGGTTAGCTTATTTGGGAGTACCAGCCAAATTAGGTCCTTTAGGGTTGTGCAGTTTTGGGTTTTATGTGATGAATATGTTCCAAATTGTACTATTTTATTATGGCATGCATCGAGTTTATTCTTGAAGGTATTGTTGCCATTAGTGAAGACAGATGATGCATGCACTAGAGATGGGAGTAGGTAGAGTGCTGCTATATATTTTTTTGTGGATACTGTTAGATATTGGTTTGCTCTGTATAGGGACCCCAGTTTTTTGTGTGTTTTTGACAGTCTGGAGAATATGTTGGTCGTATTTCAGTTTGTCATCTAGGAGTACTCCATGCAATTTGGCTTCTGCTATGGTTTCAATGTTTGTATTGTCAGATGCGACTATGGAAATTGTGCTTTTGAATATTAAACTGTTTTGGTAAAAAGAGCATTAGTTTAGTCTTTTTTTTTTTTTTTTTGCATTTAAGAGTGGGTCTGCAGTGCCTAGCTAGGATTTAACAGATGACAAAGGCTGTTGTTTTGATTTCCTGGAGGATTTGTAATGCTGAGGCAAGGCAGATGAGAGCTGTATCATCTGCACAGTGAACGTTATTTGCCATTTTGTGACAGTATGGAGTTTGTTTACAAATATATTAAATTGAACTGGGTTCATTATTGATCCCTGTGGGACTCCAACAGTGACAGGAAGCAAAGAGGAGAATTCTTTTTTCCGTTTACTGATTATTGTCTATTTGTGAAATAGCTATAGGTTCATAGGTTCATAGGTTGGTACTAGGCTATCGGCTCTAAGGCCTATACAAGCCTTGCCATAACAATTCCCTAGATATTTCTTCCCACAATATTTACTTCTCTGGGCCCCTGTCTAGCAGGGTGACTGACATGATCCCCGGGGTGAATTTCCTATCTCCCATCCAATCATCAAGGTTCCTTTTGGGCCAATGAGGCGCTCTGCTTGACATGTATGGAAAGTCTATTCCAGAGTATGGGGAGTCTCTGGGTCAGGAACCTATCCCTCCAGCATGTTTTGTTCATTGTGATGATAAGGTTTAGATCCCTGGAGCGTGTGGCTCTGAGGGATTGGGATTTCTTTAAGTGGAGCATGTCCAACAGCTCAGGGTTTGACATGGCCTTGTATATTAAGCAGAGATCGCCTCAGAGTAGACGATATGCCACAGAGTATAGGTGGTGTTTTTTTAGACGGTCAGCATATGGCATCTGCTTTAGGTCTGTGATTCTTTTAGTGAGGTATTTCTGTGGCCTTTCCAGCTGTTGCAGATGTCTTGTGAGGTACATACCAAACAGGGCATTATAGTCTATAATGGGTCTAATGAGGGATGAGTACAGTGGGACAATGACCTCCTTTTTTCTGGATGAAAAGCCCTTAGTGATGAGGTGTGCCACATAGAAGGATTTCCTGACTGTTGTGGTGATGTGGTTATCGAAAGTGAGACCACTGTCCACCTGTGTCCCTAAGTCTCTCATCACACTTTCGATGTTTAGTGTCCTGCCACCTATGTGGTAATTCATGGGTACATGTTTTTTCCAAAGGGGATAACTATACATTTCTTGGCATTAAGCTTGAGCCCATGGCTCTGGCACCAGGCATCTGTTTCTGTAAGGCCCTTTTGTAGAATATCCACATCATTTGAGGATTCAGTAATGGCACCCAGTTTGCAGTCATCTGCAAACTTTGTTAGCCAGAGTCCCTTAGTGTTGGCCTGTACTTCAAAGAAGTAGATGCCAAACAAGAGAGGTCCCAGGACTGAACCCTGAGGTACTCCACTTGTCACTTGTCTGGAGCTGGATTTGGAGTTGGCTACTTTTACAGTCTGGGTTCTGTCAGTAAGCCAGTTGGCAACCCATTGAGTGACATAGGGATTTATGCCCAGCTTAGTAAGTTTATCTATGATTCCAGAGTGGGGGATGGTGTCGAAGGCCTTGGCGAGGTCCAGATAGGCTGTGTGGACTGCCTTACCCTCGTCCACAGCTCTGGAGACTGATTCGAAGAAGTCAATCAGATTCAGGAGACAAGATCAGCCCTTCACAAACCCAAACTGGGTGGGGTCCAGTGTTTGAAGGTTGACAATGTCTTTGTTTATAAGTTCTATGATAATGCGTTCCATGCCCTTGCAGATCAGGCTTGTCAGACTAATGGGACGGTAGTTCCCGGGATCCAAGGCGGATCCTCCCTTGTGCAGCGGGATAACTGTAGCTGTGTGCCACTCAGTGGGCACAAAGCCTGAGGCGAGGCTATGATTAAACATGACACTTAGGTGAGGTGCCAGTTCATATTGTAGTTCATGTAGTACACAGCCTGGGATGTCATCTGGTCCCATGGATGCTGTATTCTTAGCTTTGGAGAGTGCAGTTTCTACCTGTGTGGCCATGATTATCAGAATTTGGCAATCTTTTGGTATTGAGATGGGCACTTTAGGAGGTGAGAGTGGGGTGAAGTTGGCACTAAATCGATCTGCCAGGATATTGGCAATATCCTTGGGATCAGTATATTTAATGTCATTCTGTTGTAGCTCAGAGCAGATCTGAGCATTGCCATTTAGATTCTTGACATAACTATAGAATGCCTTGTGGTTGTCTTTGGAATCTTTGGCAATTGTATTTTCGTAACTAACTTTTGAGGATTTTATGAGGGATCTCAGCTTCTTACTGAGGCTGGTGAGAGAGTTTTTTGCATCCTGGGATTTTCCTCTTTTCTGCAACAGTTTCTTCCTTCTGTTGTATAGTTTGTTTATAACAGGGGACCACCAGATTGGCTTCCTTCTTTTGGAGAAGAGAATCTTGGTTCTATTTGGGATGGCACGATTCATGCACGAGTGGATGTGCTTGTACAGTGCCTTAGTGTAGGATTCTGCAGTCGAACTTCCAGATCCCGTCTGCATGGGTGTTGTGAAGTTTGTCAGTTCTGACTTTAGTAGCATGAAGTTGGCTTTGGAGAAGTTTTTTAAGGAGGTTTCCTTACTGGGGGGTGGGGGTGGGATGTGGATGTCAAGGGTGATTTGCTTATGGTCAGACCTGATCAATGAGGGGGTGACCACTGGTGTGGAGCATCTATCTCCCATGCTGGTAATGACCAGGTCTAGGATATTGGAGCCGCTGGTGGGACAATGGATTAGTTGATCCAGGGCATTGGAATTTATGAATTCCAAGAACCATTGGGAAAAGGAGTTGGTACCCGAGTAGTTTTCCCAATTAATGGCAGGGTAGTTGAAATCACCCAGTATTAGGGTGTTTGGTTGTATCTTAATATTTTCCAGTATGTTTAGAAAGGTGTAGTGAGAATCTTGGGGCATGGTGGGGGATCTGTAGCAAGTTACAATTTGGATTGCAGTCTTATCTAGTGTTAGTTGCACCTGGATAATTTCAGATGCATTGTGTTGGGCAACTAGCCTGGAGTTGTGAATATCCTTGGTGAATATGGACACTCCTCCACCTTTAGTGTTTTGGTCTTGGTTTTGTGGCCGAAAAGTGTGGTAAGAATTGTAGCCTGGTATTGCAGGGGTGCTCTCTGGAGCCTTGAACCAGGTCTCAGTTACTGCACAGATATCGATGTTCTCCATTTTTAGGAGTGCCTCGAGAGAGTGCATTTTGAGGTTTAGACTTCTAGCATTGAGTAGCATTACCTTCAGATTTTGCATGCTTGTATCTGTTACGGTGGTTTTATCCTTTGAACCTTGCCTAAAAAAGGCACTATAGGGGTGGCAAGAGCTTTAGCCATTAACCTGAATTCCAGGGGTGACAGGCACAGACTATCTCTGGCAAAGCATCATGGTTTGTCAATCATGTCTTCCCAGGCAGACAAATACTGGATTCCCTTTGAATGACACCAGAAGCTTAGCCAATTGTTGAAGTCAATCATTTTGTCCTTATACTGTGGTATCATTCTGGGCGAAGGCAGGATGCTACTCAGGGCTAGGGTCATACCTGCCTGGGTCACATGATCCAAGAGCTCTTCCATGTCTCTTTTCAAGTAGTCCAGGGAGGTACGTCTCAAGTCATTCACTCCAGCATGGACAATGACAGAGTCGTATTTGTACTTGTTGTGGAGTGACTTGAGCGCATGTATTATGTGGCGGATCCTGGCACCCGACAGGCAGCTGACTAAGTTTCTCCTTGTTCAGCCTGGTGAGTGGGACATCAGTGTGCCTGACTTTAGAGTCACATATGGCTAAAATGTTGGGTACATTGTCTTGCCTTAGGGGCTGTTGTTGGGTGGCACACTGGTGTTGTGAGCTATGTGTCACTTTGGTTGTGACTGGTGTTTGTTTGCATTTCGGCTTCGGAGGTCCTTGTTGCTTGGGCGGGTTAATGTTAAGGGCCTCCGCATATGTGGGTTTAGTGTTGCTATGTGTGGGTGTTGATGGTGTGGGTTTTGAAGGGCTATGAGTTGCTTGAGGCGTAATGCAGGTGTTAACTTTCTCCTCTTGACTGTCTAGCACAATCTTGGCTGGAGAGAGCTTTGCTTCCAGTTTGGCTAAGTGCATCTCTCGCAGGTTGTAGTGTTGGGTGGTAGGAGGAGAGGATTGTCTGTGTGCATGAGGCACTTGCCACATTGCCCCAGTATGCCCAGACTCACCAGGTGGACAGGAGAAATCACCGGAAGCTGACCCTTAGACATGCCTGTTTAGGTGCTTTTTTGTAAAGTTTAAGAGCTGTTTTCCCTTACCTTTGCAAGGTACTTTGCAGTTATCGGCTGTTTAGTGCCTCTGATTAATTTCTCTGTATTGACAAGGAGACCTATGGAACCAGAGGAGAGATTATTGATTTATACCTAGGGAGGAGAGTTCACTGACATTTGTTTGATTTAAAACTATGTCAAAAGACTTTGACAGATCCAAGAAGCGTGCTGATACTAGGTTGCCATGATTTCTATTGTGAATTATAGCACTAGTAAAGCAGTAATTGTGGTATGACTGGGGCAGAAACCATGTTGGGTCATTCAGATTTTTTTTTTTTTGCTTAAGATACTTGAGGAGCTGAGAGTTGATACATTTTTCTAATAATGTTGATAGTGGTAGTAGTATAGTGTTGGTAGTAAAGCTATGGGTCTATAGCTGGATAGGTCAGTTGAATTTCCACCTTTGTGGAATGGAAATATTTAAGATTTCTTCCAGATGGCTAGGTCATTTTTTTTTTGTGGATCTGTTAATTACTATTGAAACAGGGAAGGCTAGAGCTTCAGAAGTTTTAGAATTTTAGGTACTCTTAGGTACTCTTTTGGTAGGTTGTCTGCTGCTAAGGTTGTTGGTTTGAGCTTTTGTAGGTATTTTGTATGGTGCTAGTTGGAACTGGTTGGAAAGAAAAGGATATAGTATTATTATTAGATGAAGTTTGGGTAGTGAGGATGACAAAAGAGCTTTGTTTAGTAAGAGAAAGTATTGAGTTTATAAAATGAGAGTTGAACTGAGTGGCTATATTGTCTGGGTTATTACTGGTTGTTGGTGTGGGAGTAGTTGTTTGGCCAGGGTGTAGTAGTTTGTTTATAGAAGACCAAAATAGCTTGGGATTGTTTTGGTGTGTTGAATGAAGGTTGGCAAAGTAGGATTTTTTTGTTGTTGTTTATTATCTTTTTTGTACATATCTGAAGTGTTAGTAGTTGGATTGGGTTTTGCTTTTGGGCCATATTTTCCATGCTTTTTGAAGAAGAATTTGCTTGGTATTTTTTTGTTCACCAGACTGTAGGGTTTGGCCTGGCTTTCTTAGTTCTGAATGGTGCGTGGCTACTGCGAATGTTTAGGAAAGTATTATTGAAATGGGCAACAGCATCATCTAGTGGCTTGGCTTTGAGAATGTTGCAGTTATAGAGCTTGATCGCGGAGATAAATTCACTTAAAATTAAAGTATTTTATATTTCGCACCTGTTTGTAGGCTTCCTGTTTGTATGCCAGGATGGTTTTTGACAGCATAAGCTGGAAGATGGTCACTGCTACTGTCAGCAAGACACTCAGGAGAATTTATGTTATTTTCTTTGTTTGTAAAAATCCAGTCAAAGATGGATTCTTTGTATGCTTATATAACATGGTTGTATCTTTTATTATTTGTGAGAAACCAATAGATTTATTGATGGGATATTTTGTCTTTAGGTTCCCATTTTATGTTAAGGTCACCCATTATAATGGTTTCATTTGGGTATATTGCTCTATAGCCAGTGCTGAAGTTGTTCTGATGTGTTACTATTTTGTCCTGGTGGGATGTAAAGCCTGGTTATGCAGATGTGCTGTGAGATATTCAGCATTGTTAAATGTGAATAAAGAGTGTGAGTAAAGGTTAAATTCTAGGGAACTTTTGTATATAATTGCTACTACTCCAACTTGTTTGTTTGTTCTGTCAAGTCTGGAGATAGTATTTCATTGCCTTTTACAAGAGGTTTTAGCCAGGCTACTGTGACTACAGCTATATCAGGACTGTAAAATGCTAGGCATGCTTGGAAGGTTTGGAGTTTATTGCAAATGCTTCTGAGATTAATATTAAGTATTATTATATCAGATTTGTTTGTAGCTAAGTTTGTTGAGCTTGGGCAGGATATTGATGCAGTCTGACATAACAGTACGGCCTTTGTTTGGATGGATGTCTTTAATGAATTTCAGATGAGTAACTGAGTGATAGAGATGGAAACACCATTTAGATTTGGATTTGTTTATATGGAGGTTGTGTATTGTTTTCAGGTGAGATGCACATACAAGGTATTTAAGTATGCATTCTCCACATCAGCATGTATAAACAAGAACAAAAGGACCTTACAGCTGTAATGTCAGGTAAATCAGAACTGGACATATTTTTGCAAAGAAATAAAAGTAGCACCAATAGGAAAGGGGTTCATCATTTACAGGCATGTAATGGACAAGCAGGTGTCGTACGGGTACGTAAATGCTAATCAAATAACAAAAACATACATAAGTGACAAATGACAAGACAGAATGGGTGACATGTCATGAATCAGTTTTTTCATTGCTGATTTGCAAACATCTCTGACATTGTAATACTGGACATGCTCACATGGAATTACAGGGAACAGTAACATAACAAAAATTCAACAACAGAAATACAATAGAAAGTGTTGTAACAGTGGCGCAATCACACCTTCTTATGGTCTGGCAGCACGCCATACAGTAAGAAAAGTTTATGCACTTACTCATTTGCCATTAAACTATATAGTGTGATTAAAACAATTGCAGTATTGAAGACATGTCTGGGTGAAGACTTGCAATACAGAGAATTACTGTTTTGTGAATTGGTAATGCATGTGAGCAATGAATGACATAAGAAACATTGACATCATGTCATTTTCAAACACATGCCAAGACATACATCAGAGAGTTGCATAGCAATCATGGTTGCCACAGAAATCTGTGTATTGGTCATGTCATGAAGAACACCCTTGAAGGGCTTACAGCACTTTCCTATCATATAAGGTGTATGGATGACCTACCTAGGAGAAAGATTTCTGAGAATGGTGGCCCTATGATTGTGTGATAAATACTGTCCCCACTATCTGATAGACAGATGTTACCAGATTCAGACACCTGCCTATTATACAAGGCTCTCTCTAGACCAATGAACTGAATGCATGTACCACATCAGATAGCAATGCAGCTGTCACAAATAACTGAATTGAATATGCGCATTAAGACAAAGAGTTATGAATATAATATGAACAATCAGATTTATTCACAATGCTGGTAAGGAGCTACACATGTTACTGTCCATAAAACATTGAGCATTACAATATGACTGATCTTTGATAAGGAAGCTATTTCCATCATGTAGGACACCCACTGTCCCAGAATTGAACTACAGTCTATCTGTGTAGTTGTGCTATATAAGCCAGGACTCAATGCATGTACCACAGGAGCACTCACAGCACAACATGCCCTGAATAAACATTTCACTGCCATGTAATCACAACCTGTGATGCTATATCATTGACTAACATAAAAATTGCATAACAATAACTATATACAATGGTGTGTATATAATGTCAATACATTCAAATAATGTTGCCATTGTCAGGAATTGAACAGTAAGTTGTGTGATTCTACTGACTAAATGACATAGGGATTAACCACAAGCACCACAGTGGATGTTAACTTATTACATCACATGCATGTGTGGCAAACAGTCTCTAAGATGAAAGGGATGGTGGAGGCCTCTCCCACTGTAAATGGATACATTATAACTGTGGTGCAAGTCATTCATGCATTACAGTTTAAAGCCCAACAATGCTAACAGGCATTTAATGTGGATGTTGAACACCTGAGCATTTGACTGATAATGTTTAGGATGAATGCACCACGGTAGAAGTGTCACTACAATTATGAGATATGTCTTATGTGAAGGTATTTTATCTAGTCATTGCTGCAAGGGATATGTGTGTCTGTAATTGCTGTACTAAGGCAACAACAGACAGCATGTCATCTCATTCCCTCATGCAAGAGGATAACACTTCTACATATATTATGTAAGGAAAATAAAGCTACAAACAAGGCAATTATCTCAACTAACTACATAGGAACTCCTACTTTAATACGTCCAGCAGCCTAAGAACTGTTCCATTAACTGTACAACAGTACTGCCTTTAGTCTATATTCTCGTCGAGCAGTGGATTTAAGCACCTTTGTGTGAACATAACTGGACAACTGAAGATTAAATGGAAATCTTCATCTTTTGCAATAATAGGTTAAATGTCATTCACTGTCACTCAGCATTCCTGCACTATGGATAAGACATTAGTGAAAACAGGGTAAACAAGCAGATGGTAGGACACAGGGGAAATAATACAGAAATATGCAGAAGAGTTGTGAGAGAGAACCACAGCTATATCCTTCTTAACAATGTAAATGTACAATTGTACATGCAATTTCATGACTTTGCAGATTCACCACACCAGTGTGGGTGACAACAACAGAATAATGTTGTATGGTCAATTGGACCAAGTCAAGATGACACACAGACAAAGTGGGAGCTTTGTATGTTATTTTTATTTATAGTTTATAGTTCTCATTTTTTTTTGTGGGACACAAGCCCTTTTTGGGGTGGAGTGTAATGTTGGAAAGGTGCTTAGGAATGAGAGAGTCAGGTAGGTTAGGAAGCATATGCAGAAATACAGGACATACAAGATGGACAGGGATGGTGATGGGAGACAAAAGGTTGGGAGACACCATGACTGGGAACAGGTAGAAGACATCAGAGGTACACCCACGTCATGCCTGACAGTAAGAATCTGGCCTCACTCTTAGAACTGTCATCACTGTCTTCTGCAGTAGCTGCCTGGATCAGTAATGGATATGACATTATGTTTACAATGCAGTGCAGGACCTTTTCAACCCTACTGCTATGTGCACCGAGGCCTCTCTCCATTATATTCTTCACCAGCCATGTCAGCTCCTGCTGGGTGACAAAATTGCAACCTCTGCTACTACTTCTCCTGGAGGGTAGCACTGTACCAGCAGACAGGGCAGAGCTACCTGACACAGTTGGAGCGGGTAGGGTTGGGGTTGTGGAGGCAATGCTGACAGGTAGTGATCCCAAAGTGCTGGGTGCCTGTGCTGCCATCTGTGGAGATATGGTGGGCAGAGCTACAAAGGTTATTTCACCTCTCTGTGGTATTAATTTTTCAGCATCAAGTCATACAAACAATAGTTAATTATTACATTATAACCCCCCAAGGAAAAGAGAAATGGTGGGAAAGACAAACAAGAGATAATTAGATACATGGCATGTCACAGTACATGTATTTTTTAAATAAACTTGTTCTGGCAATACATAGTCATTCAAAGGGGAGGGTGCAATATTTGTTAGGATGGAAGGAGATGGTCAACAGAACATGCTGCTTTGCCAGGGATGGTCTGCACCTCTCCCCCCTAGGCTTTTGAAGCTTAGCTAAAACATTGTCTTATCCATAGTGCCTTTTTTAGGCAATGCTAAATTGAAGTTACTTCCGACATAGCAAATTAAAACCAAGAAAATCTAAAGGTATTACTGCTCAATACTAGGAGCCTAAACAAAAAACTCCACTCCCTAGAAGCTGTCTTCACCTTAGAGAATGCTGACATCTGTGTGGTCATTGATACATGGTTTAAAGCCACAGAGAGCACACCAACAGTGCAAGTCATATAATGCCGTCCAAACACTTAGACCAGCTACTACACAGACGGGGACTAAAGGTGGAGGTGTCTCCATTTACATCAAAAAATAAATATACCTCAAGGCTGGTCAAACAGGACAATGCACTTGAGCTACTCCATGTTCAAATTACCACAGGCAAAATCCAATATCACTTCTTTGCAAGCTATAGGTCCCCCTCTATGACCCAGGAAACTCATACCATGTATTTAAACATATTGGAAACACTCACCATCCAACCCAATACCATATTCATGGGTAAGTTTAATTATCCCACTTTTAACTGGAAATCCTATATGACACCAAATGTATAGGCAGAGAGATACATGGATTTTGTAAACAAAAACTCCTTGAACTAGACTGTCATTACACCAACCAGGGGTGCAACCATACTGGATCTGTTCCTCACTAATTTGGGAGAGTGCTGCACATCCCCTACTGTAATGTCCTCTCTGGTAAGGTCAGACCACAAAATGGCCACTTTTGAAGTAAAAGTAAAACCTGGCCCACCCCAGCTAACCCTGGAATATTTAGGAACTTCTCTAAGTCTAACTTCCTAAGTAATAACCTGGCAAAAACTTCTACTCCACCATAAACCATGAGAACACTGCTGCCTATGCAGAACTGTTCACAGAAACCCTATGCAAGCATATTAATAGCTGCAGATGGCAGCTATACCCACCAGGAAGAAGTGCAGAACTAACTAAAAAAACAAGCCACCCTGGTGAAATCACAAAATCAGTCGGCTGTATAACAGAAGGAAGAAAATAATGGTAACAAGTAGGAGGTGCAGCACCCAGCAGGATAAAAGTACTCTCATCAAATGAAGCAAACAGCTTAGAGGGCAAATAAAGTCTACCAAACCAAATTTGAAGTAAGTTAGGCCTTCCAGGCCAAGGATAACCACAAGCCATTCTTTAGCTTTGTCCACAATCTCAAAGGCAATGTACAATTGTGTGCAGATCTCATTGTAAATGGAGCCACCTATACTGAGCCAAACGTTATAGCAAAACTACTGGCTGACAAATTCAGCTCCAACTTTACCCCTCTCTCCACCTCAACCTTCCCTCAGGAAATACCATCAAATATAACTCCTCCTGCTATCACTTGGAAAGAGGTCCTTAATGCTCCCTCTCTAAGGCCAAGAACACTGCATCAATGGGCCCGGGATGCCTTCTAAATAGCATGAAACATGACATACTAGGCTCTCTGGAATTGCTATTTAACTGTAGCCTCCAAACAGGCTTCATGCCTCATGAATTGAAAATAGCAACTGTCATCCCTCTACACAAAGGTGGGACATCTACAGACCCTGGAAACTACAGACCCATAAGTCTCACTAGTCTTATATGCAAAGCCATGGAAAAATTATCATGGAAACGATCAATAATGATATAGTAAACCTTCAGACACTGGACACAACCCACTTTGGCTCCATCAAGGGCAAGTCATGCCTACTCAACCTGGTGGACTTCTTTGAAAAGGCACAGAAGCAATGGATGAAGGCAAAATGGTCCACACTGCCTACCTTGACCTGGCCAAGGCATTTGGCACAATACCTCACTTGGGCATTGTTGGTTAGGTACAAACCCGTATGGCAACTTGTGGATAGCCAACTGGCTCAAAGACAGTACCCAGGAAGTTAAAATTGGGGAGTCCACCTCTACAAAGAGGCCAGTCACAAGTGGAGTCCCTCAGGACCAGTCCTTAGTCCACTCCTTTTTGATACTTACTTCTCTGATTGCAAATTAGGAGGTGTCATTGATTCCCACACCATTACAAATGTTCTTCAGGAAGGGTTGACACAGGAAAACAACTGGTGTCAGAGTCATGGACTAAAAATAAATGCCAAGAAATGCATAATAGTATCTTTTGGGAAGTCATCCACCCCTGGTAACTATCATATTGACAACACACCCCTTAGAGGTGACCAAGCAGTCAGGGACTTCAGGATACACATAGACAGTAATTTAGCCTTTGAACATCACATGTCTAGAGTAATGAGGAATCATTCTATGTTGTGCAATTTATAAACAAAGGCATCTAGGTTCAAGGAAGTCATTGTTCCACTGTATTCGGCATTCATCAGCCCTATCATTGAGCACAATGCCCCCTTTGGTATGTACCTAACCAGGCATATCCAACCAATGGAATGTCCACAGTGGACCTCACTAAAACAATATAGGGCATTAGTAAAATGCCCTATGCAGACCGCCAAAATGCCCTATTACTGTATTCTGTCTCCTACAAGCTGTTTGAGGGTAGATATATGCCTGGCATACAGAGCATTGTCAGACCCCACTCTGATGGACCTCCTACATATCAACAAAACAAACAGCACCAGAGTTACCCATTATAAAGACTTAAAACCCTGCCTATGATATAACTAGGACCTGCTAGAGAGACCGATATGTATCCCAGAGACTACCCTGTCTCTGGAACAGGCTCCCCATCCATGTGAAGCTGAGTTCCTCCCTAATCCAATTCAAGTGTAACATGGACAATTGGATGGGGAACAGGAAATTCATCCCTGGCTTGGCACCTGTGTCTCTAATGGACATAGGCAACTTTGTAACTGGATCATCTCCCGGGCTTCTGCTTACACTCATCAAGGGTGCCAGAACTTGTCAGAGATTTGTGATGCATGGCTAGGCTTAAAAAGGCCCTTGTGGTCATTAGCCTAGTAAACACCTATGAACCTATGAATAAACAATTATGATAATCTGCTATTGTACACTTTTGCCACATACATCATCCATTTTGATGGAAAGGTATTTATTAGTCATAAAATAAACAAATCTCACTGCTATGATATAGATATATCAGCCTTTATTTCCTTATGATGGCAGTGGCGCCGGAAGCTGTTAAAGACTGGGGGTGGGGGGTGGAGGGTGACAGGGGCACTTAGTGAACTAAAAAGGGTAATTTTTTTATAACCATTTGCTCCCACAACATAGGTTCACTTGGAGGACATTTTAAGCTTGGCCAATTCCCTTTTGGTGCTTGAATTAACATTTTCTGATTGGTCTTAGCTATCCCCATGGCTGATAATTGTATATTAGCCCTAATGAGAACAATTGTGATCATACCATAGATAATTTAAGGGGGCATGTAAGGGATGCAGCATTTAGGAACTGCCTCTATCCATTAGTGGCATGAGGGGAAATCCTGGAGTATATTTTCTATTGCCCATCCTTAGATCCAAATTGCATTTGAATATGGATGGATGAGCTTTGCTTTATTTTTATGGATAGTCTGTTCCGGAACAGTGGTAGCCTCTGTGATATATATCCATCTCTCCACAACATTCAGTTTAGATACCTGGACTGAGTATTTCTGATGCCATTTGACTTGCTGATGTTCAGTAGGTCCATCTGTATTATGTCGGAGGATGCTTTGTATGCCAGACATGTCACCTCTAAGCACTCTGTAGGATATTGAGTATAGTAATAAATCTTTGAGGTGGTCCATGCAATACCTATTGTTTAGGACTTGTATCCTTTTAGTAAAGTATCTCTGAAGGTATTCCAATTGTTGCATGGGGCAGGACAGATACATGCCAAAGTGGGCATTATGCAAAATGATTGACATAATGAGAGCTTTGTAAAGGGGGACAACAACATCTCTAGATCTAGTAACAATCAATTTGTTTATAAGCTGTGCAATATAGAAAGGCTTTCTTATGACTCTGGGCACATGTTGGTCAAAAGTTAGGTCACTGTACACACAAGTTCCCAAATGCCAAACAATTGGATCAGTTCTCAGAGGGCATTGTCATGATTTTGACACCAGTTATTATTTGGGACAAACCTTCCTGCATGATGGTTAAGTCATTTGGGAATTCAAATACTTATCCTAGCTTGCAGTCATCTCAGACTTAGCTGTCCAAAGCTTTTTGGTATTTCCTTTTACTTTTGAGATGTATATGCCAAACAGAAAAAGTCTCAGCACCGAACCCTGGGGGACTCCATTGGTGACTGGTCTCTTCCCCTGTTTTGATCTCCTGCATCCTGTGAGCCAAGCTGGCAATGCAGCTGGTGATGTAATATTTGCTCCTACATTATTCATCTTTTGTACTACACCTGAGTAGGGGATTGTGTCAAAAGGCTTGGCCAGGTCAAGGTAATGTGGTGTGAACTGTTTTACCTTCATCCATTGCTTTGGTAACAAGAGTAAAGCTTAAAATTTGCCCATGATTTTGAGCATTTCACACTTTCCTCTGGGCTGTTTTCAAACACATTTTAGGGCCATGCATACATGTATGCATCCTTGATTCACCTTCCTGATTGTATTAAATTATATTCCTTGTATAATACAGCACACATGTTAGACTTAAGTTAGAGCGCATTTTAAATTTATTGTTTAAACATTTTTCCAGTAGACAATGAAACAAAAGAACATTAACCAATAATGACAAAACTGCCTTATTCAGAACATTTCCATGAAAACAGTCTACTTCCACACACAACTGCATTTTAAATTTATTGTTTGAACATTTTCCAGTAGGCAATGAAGCAAAATGCATGCACCAATAATGACAAAACTGGCCTATTACGAACATTTCCATGATAACAGTCTACTTCTACATATAATATGCAGGATCACAGTAGTGTAAGCCATAGGTATGTTGTACAGCTTCTTTAACTTATTTTCAATTGGGGGGGGGGCAAAAGGCCAAAAACCAGGGATACATTTTAAACATTGCTTGTATAATTTTGGAAAGTTGCTTGCATAAAATGTTGTTACCACCATGCATTTCACTGCCAAGTTTTGAACCCAGAACTCTGTACACTACAGTCAGAGCAACATACCACTAAGCTAAACCAGCAGTTTCTTGAAAGACAGGAAGACAAAGTTAAATGACTATCATATCATTTAGTGAATTCAGTTCTCACTTCTCACCATAGCTCTCAACCTCTTAGCACAATAATACAGAACAAAGCCAATGACGGGGGAATACAGCCCCAAAATAGGGGCATATTTCAAATACTGATTTTATAACCTTAGAAAATTGCTAGAATAAAAGGTTTTGTTTTACCACTGAGGCATAAATTCACAAGTGATGGTGGCTAGGGACTTTAGGCTCTTTTTATCTGTACCCAAGGTACAGGGTTTGAGCCTGAGTACCTCTACCCACCAGATGTATTCCGTTGGGGGAATTTTCACACACATACACACACTTTACTCACTCTGTAAATAGTACGTCTCCCAATAAATCCCAACTGCCAGTCCAGACTCCATCCTCCGATTTTCACCCAGGCAGCTTCTGAAATTAAATCCTTCAGCAGCAGCAAAATCTGTTCCACTCGCATTCAAAGCTGGCAGCAGCTAAATTAGTTCCTACTCGCATTCAAAACCAGCCAGCAGCAGCTAAATAAAACCTTTAGCATTAATCCATTCCCGCTCGCATTCAAAACCAGCCAGAAACCCAGATGTACGTGTGCCAAGCTGATGATGTCAACTGCTAAAGCACGAATAATTCAAAAATAAAGAATGGGACAGTTGGGAGGTGATCTGCAAAAGTGGGGGGGGGCTTCCCTCCCCCTTTGCTCTATGGCTCTGGCTCCCATGTATGATAGATAGGAAATATGCTTTCTAATTTAATAATGTCACTTACCTTAATTTAATTCTTTCTGACATATTGCTGTTAATGTTTTATAAATATTTTTTTCAGTAATAACAAGTAATTGCTGCTTTTCGGCACTGACCACACACAGGTAAGCTGGTGTTCTCATTGCCTAATGCAGGTAGCAAGAGTTACTGGAGAAGGTATAAATATGTGTTTGAGATGAAGGTTGAAGTACGCCTACTTAAGATGCTACTGCCTGAGAGAATGAAAACAACCTTGTGGCTTGAATTTGTTCCTGAGTCATACTTACATCATGATCTCAGAGGTGAGTTAATCTCTCCTGGGGTATCTCACAGTTTGCAGCTATTTCCTCTGCAGCTATACAGTACAAAAAGAAAAGAACTATATATGAAAGTGTAATGGGTACCTTCTTTGGCTGGCTAGACAATTAATGCCATATCATAGATAGGTTATGGGACAGTATACCTACACAACTGGGGGGGGGGTGTTTCCAGTCCTAAATTCAGCCTCCTATCAACTTAGGAGGTCCTGCTTGCACTTCTTAAGGTCACTATAGTGGAAATGACATTGTTCCCTATTGCGTGGAATGCCTGTTACATTGGAGAAAGCATTGGCTAAGCTATTCCAAACCTCAACCTTATACTGAGACTCAGAATAATTCCTCTGCAGCAGTCTGCAGCTATAGTGCTTCATGAGGAGTGCCATAAATATCCTGGACTCCTCAACACCCCACCATTGTGCTCCAAATTCAGCACCATTCTCTCCCTCACTAGCCATGTCTGCAAAAGTCAGGCTAATAAAATTTGTATGAATTGATGCCCAATTCAGATCTCGCATGTTACTGGCACTGTACAAAGACACAAGCCTTCCCAACTGCATTTGCGCAAATGAAAGCAGATGGATTCCTTGGCAGATACATTGGCTCTACTGACATCACATAGCTGTAGAGCTGTGCAATATGGCATTGAGCTTTGCCATGTGTAATGCTCAACTTATTAACACAGGTTCCAGTGTTCAACAATGGAATGCTTAATGATATGGCTTTTAAAAGACTCACAGTTTGGTTTAAGAAAGATGATGAATTCTGATCAAGTGTCATGTCGGGGCTTATACAATGTTAATATATTATTTTAACAGCTGTGAATCAAATCCATGGGATAAAGGATGCAAAAAAACTGAATTTAATTTATTAACTGAAATTGCCATAGAAAACTACCTTTCCATCATGGAAATTAGACATATAGTAATTTCAGAATGAATGGAAATATACTTCAGACAGGCCTGCACGTGTGTGGTTTTATTTATTTCTGGGAATGCATTCCTATGTAAAAGTCACTATTTCTGTTTGTAAACATATTTCAGATGGATGCAGTTGAATGTCCTGATTTATATAGGCTGGTTTATGTTACATACATATTTAACAAGCAATGAATGTCCTAAACACATACTTGTGATGTGTGATGGATAGTACCTAATTCAGAGAATGCATCTGACAGATGTCAAATTCTGTGGTAAAAGGAGTAACTGAACTGAATTGATTATAAGAAATGTATTGTACCCATCATGCATATGCAAGTGAATTTTGTATTAAATGTCCTCGTCATGTTTAGGAAATTGGACACACGTTAGCATGTGGTTATATGTGAGACATTCATGACATATGCCAAATAGAAAAGCTTAATTATGCAATGATTACTGATAATTAACTTGCAGTAAACAGGTTAACATTATAATTTTCCTTTAGTGTTACAGTCCTTATCAAAATGTTTAGAAAATGGGTTTTTTATGCCCTTTGTAAAAAAAAAAGTATCTTGTAGGTGAATTTGAATGGTTAAAAAACTATGTTTTTGATCTAAAGTCACTTCAAGTATACATTGTACCACAGAGAAAGCTCTATGACAGGTGGAATTTCTCCACTTAGCTCTGTCCAGAGTGATGACAAAATCCCACCATTGCCATATGTGTTTGCACTACCTAAGACAAGCCTAAACTAATTATTTATTTTTTTCCTTAGGTAGTGAACTGTGTTTGCATGGTTCCAAGTGGAGTGCAAGTGTAAACTAAAATGACAAAAAAAGAAAAGTACACATTGGGAATAATTGCAATGGGATCTGTAAACAGGATTTGAACAATGTTTCATGTACATTATGTCTATATTCACATGCACCAGTGGATATAAAAAGTGTACAGACCTATGTTAAAATGCCAGGCTTTTGTGATATAAAAAAATGAAACAACAATAAATCATTTCAAAACTTTTCCCACCTTTAATGTGACCTATAACCTTTACAATTCAATTGAAAAATAAACAAATCTGCTGGGGAAAAATATAAACAAATAAAAAAACGTACAATTAGCTGGTTGCATAAGTGTGCACACTCAAACTAATACTTTGTTGAAGCACCTTTTGATTTAATTACAACATTCAGTCTTCTTTGGTACACACCTGCCATCCATTAAAGAGACTCTTATTAATCCCAAATAAAGTTCAGCTGTCCTAGTAGGATTTTCCTGACATTTACTCAGTTGCCTGCTACAGCAAAAGCCATGGTTTACAGAGAGCTTACAAAGCATCAAAGGGATCTCATTGTTCAAAGCTATCAATCAGGAGAAGGATACAAAACATTTTCACAGCATTGGATATACCATGGAACACAGTGAAGACAGTCATCAAAAAGTGGAAAAAATATGGGACAACAGTGACGTTGCAAAGAACTGGACATCCCTCCAAAATTGATGAAAAGACAAGATGAAAACTGGTCAGGGAGGCTGCCAAGTGACCTACATCAACACTGAAGGAGCTGCAGGAATTTCTAGCAAGTACTGGTTGTGCACCACATGAGACAACAAGCTCCCATATTCTCCATATGTGTGGACTGGGTCTATATTATAACATCGAAGTTCAAAAACTTTGAATGTTATAATATCGAACCCAGTAGAGTGAATGCTTGAGATAGCGAAGCTGTAGAACACCGAATACTTTCCTAGGGAAAGTATTCAGTGGGCCGTTTCTGCAGCTTCGCTATTTCCTCAACTGTGGAGTGAAGGTTATGGATCGGGTTAAGGTAAGTGTGCGAATGAAGGTGAGTGCGCGATTGGGCATGGATTAGGTGAGTTAGGGTTAGGGTGCAGGTCAGGTAAATGTGCGATTGTGTGGACGTGAGGGTTAGGGTGGGGTAGGTGAGTTAGAGTTAGGGAGTGGGTAAGGTGAGTGTGCGATAGGAACCTTAGGGTTAGGGTTGGGTTAAGGTAAGTGGGTAGCTAGTGGTGTATGTCTGGTTTAGTGTAGGGTTTCGTGAAGTGTGGATTATTTATTTTGGTGTGCTTGGGTTGTGTGTATGTTTGTCGGAACAGCAAATTTTTTCCCTGGGAAACAATTCGCTATTCTGACTGTTTGGTTTTCTGGTGTTTTGATTGAATGGGTTCGATATTATAACATTCGAAGTTTTTGAACTTCGGTGTTATAATATAGACCTGTCTGGACTATGGAGTAGGGTTGCAAGACAGAAGCCTTTTCTTACACATAAAAACATCCAGGCCCAGCTAAAATTTGCAAAACAATACATCAAGTCTCCCAAAAGCATGTGGGAAAATGTGTTATGGTCTGATGAGACCAAGGTTGAACTTTTTGGCCAAAATTCTAAAAGGTACGTTTGGTGCAAAAACAACACTTCGCATCACCAAAAGAACATCATCCCCACGGTGAGGCATGATGGTGGCAGTATCATGCTTTGGGGTTGCTTTTCTTCATCTGAAACTGGGGCTTTAGTCAAGGTGGACAGAATTATGAAGTTTCAAATACCAATCACTTTTGGCCCAAAACCTCCAGGCATATACTAGAAAGCTGAAGATGAAGAGAAATTTCACCTTTCAACATAACAATGACCCCAAGCATACATCCAAATCAGCAAAAGAATGGCTTCACCAGAAGAAAATTAAAGTTTTGGAATGGCCCAGCCAGAGCTCAGACCTAAATCCAGTAGAAAATCTGAAGAGAGCTGTGCACAAGAGATGCCCTTGCAGACTGACAGATTTGGAGCACTTTTGCAAGGAAGAGTGGGTAAATATTGCCAAGTCAAGATGTGCCATGCTGATAGACATCTACCTAAGAAGCCTGAATGTTGTAATTAAATCAAAAGCTGCTTCAACAAAGTATCAGTTTAAGGGTGTACACACTTATGCAACCAGTTTATTGTACATTTTTTTATTTTTTATATTTTTTCCCCTAACAGATTTTTTTTGTTTTTCAATTGAATTGTACAGGTTCTGGGTCACATTAAAGATGGGAAAAGATTTGAAATGATTTATTGTGGTCTCATTTTTTATATCACAAAACCTGGCATTTTAACGGGGTGTGTGCACTTTTTCTATCCACTGTATATCTTGTGCCACAGAGATGAGAATGTGATGTGGAATTTCTCCTCTCAGTACTGTCCAGAGTGCTGAAGCAAACATGCCTTTGCCAGGCATGTTTGTGCTACAAAGACAGCCTACATTTTTTTACTTTTTTGTTTAAGTAGAAAACTATGTTTGTGCTCTGCCAAGTGGAGAGTAAATACAAATTAAAATGACCAAAAAAAAGTAAAACTTGTAAATAATTGCAATGTGATCCCTAAACAGGATTCAAGCAATGCTGAGGGTCACTGAATCCTCCTCTTGTAGGGGGCTGTGCCCTCCACACCCCTGCTAATTATATATACCAACTCCGAGATCAAATTACAGTGGGGAAGGGGCAGGTTTTGTTATCCCTACGTTACAGATAAGTACATACTATGTTCTGTTTCCTTTATGTTGGCCAACTATGATCATTTGATGAAAAGTTTTATGATCATTTGGCCTTTCAGTGCAAGGAAATTTCAATGGTCTATGTACGATGAACAGCCATTCGATGAATATTCCTTTTGATCATTAACATAGACCCCCCTAATATATCCGCTGTGGGTCTCTGGAATGTACCAATTGCTAGTATATGTAATGCTAAATATACCTTTGTTTCCAGTGGGATGGGTTTCCCACAATTTCCCTAAAGCTTTAGTTGGGGCCGGCAAAGGTTGCATATTTCCTGTAGTACTTCCCTGTCAACCTTGTATCTCTCAACAATTCCAGTTTCGTGCAGTTCATGATAAGTCAAATGGTGTCTGAACACACTTCTTATTCTTGCCAGAGGTCTGGCAGGAGCAGCACCCTGATTTAATGCACATACAGCATAATAATAACAGCAACCTCTAATATGTTATTTTTTACTAAGTATAATCATACCTGTATTCCAAAAAGTTTTGCTGTACATGGCCATCACCTATACTGAGTATACATGATTGCTTTACAGACTTCCTTAATAGCTCTGCCATGTCGAATTGGTTAATTACCGTGTACTTCAGCTCTTTATGCTTTCATTAGCATATTCAGACATTTATCTGTGTTCGCTGGCTCTACACATTGTGGAGATCCATTTATTGAATACCAAATAGCACACTAGCATATCAGCAGTGCAGCACATCACCAACATGATTGCTACACTTCAAGAGCTGTTAATGAATCTGCCCATCATCTTTTTCCACTTTGATCTATATCCCTCTGCTTTTCTCAGTTGTGTAACCTTAAAGTATCTTTTCAGCTCAGGTAATCTTAAACCATCCTGTTCAATAGGAAGAATCAATGTATCCCACTTTACTCCTGCCCTCTTCCCTTCCCAGATAACTTCCTTCAACTCTTTATTAATTATCATCCATAACGTTCCTCTGGCTGACCTATGTATAGTGCCATTTTCACCTATCTGTATTCTAGTGCCCATGATCATTAGTTTCCAGTCTTCTATTTTTTTTATATTCTTTTTCTTGGCATCTTCCTACATATCCTTAGAAACCCCAAAAGAGTCCTTTTTAATGTATATGCCTAAATATTCCATAATATAGGCATTGTTCAATTAATTTGTGTATAGGCACATAACTTACTGTTATAGATTTTTTTTACAATCATTTCTCTTATAATCTAGAAATACCTGTAACTGTTTTAAAATTTGACACAATACCCTAATGTCAGATTCTGGATTTTCAAGTACAATATAATATCATATGCAAACAAAACTAGTTTTTCTTTGCTGCCACACCAGTTATAGTTCTGAATTTGTGAATCCTTAATCAAAACTCATTGGTTATGTCCTTGCACTAACCCTGACTAGTGACCTCTCTATTTCTTAGGTGCCTTACTTTCAACTACTTCTAACTTTTTCCTACCACTCCATTTCAGGAAGGGTCAATTGTATAACTGCTGCTCAATGTGTCTTAAACCTGAATGTATTGTTATGTATGTTTAACTTTGAAAATAATGTTATGTTTTGTAAAGTGTTTTATAATAAGTTTGTACTATAGGTGCTAAATGCTGGTATTGCTTATGACTGTAATCTCCTTGAAACTAGCATTTACTAAATGTTCAATGTGTATTATTATCTTGGAGCTTTTCTCCCCGGGCCTCCGCTGAAAATGGACATGTATCCAGTCGGACTGTCCCGGTCAACAAATGTAAAATAAATAAATAAAATAAAATAAATAAAATACATTTTTAGCTAAAGGTTTCAAGTATAACACAGATAAAAAAGAAGGAACAGAGCATTCCTGACTGGTTCCTCTGTTTAAACTCATATTGCCCAAAATGACTCCTCCCATCTTTATTTTTGCCTCTGATCCATCATATAGTCTCCTTATTAACCTTATTATATTAGTTGGGAATGAAAATGCTAACATTGTCCTACTGATGAATTCCAAGCAAATTCTGCTTTTTCTGCAACCAATCTGATTAACAAAAACATTTTTTATAATATGATTCCCTCTGAATCTTTATTATCATTCTACTAATGTTATCAAATGTTTGTCTTCCTTACACAAAAAGACACTGCTCCATATCTATCATCTTTGCTGAAATTTTTGGTTTTCAGTTAGTTACTATTACTATCAGCAATGTGTAAACATGAATTAGTATTGAAACTGCTCTGTCTAAGGCAGGTTCTATAGAATCCTTGTCAACCTTTGGTAAAGCTACCACCACTGACTTCTTTCATTCTGCAGATATCCCTCCCCCCTTTCAAAATGTCATTAAATAGTGCCTTTCAGATTTTCAACATCCTTCTTCCTCCTAACTTCCTAACATCATTGGAAATTCCATCTTTTCCTGACAATTTCAATGTTGTTTGGTTATACATCACATTTTTTTTATTCGTACTTTATCATGGCTGTTAATTGATGACCTTCAACTTCATCTGGAATTTCTAATGTTTCCAAAATGCTTACAGCTGTTTTTTTCCTGATTTCTCCACTCCTCTGCTGTATAAAAATGGTCATAAGATCACTAGAACACTTCCATTATCTCTTCAGGATTCCTAGTTAAACTTCTTGTCATAGGGTCCCTGAGTTTTGCTACTGCTATTTCCTCTTCTTCTTGTTTAAGTCTTTCCACCAAATCATCCTGTGCTCTGGGATTATTGAGAAAAAAAAAACAACAACTATCTAACTGTAGTTTTAAAAACTTATGTATATTGTCCAAATGTTCACTTATTTTTTTTCTTCACAGTCTTTAACTGTTCCTCTTGTTGGTTGATAAATCCTCTGCAACATTTTAATTTAGCCAATTCTTCTAAAAGTTGTTGTTACTTTTCTCCCATATCTTTTTTCCTTTTAGTTCTACTACATTTTTAAAATCTATCTGCATTTTATCAAAAGTCACAACTAGTCCATCTGTAATAATTTTTATGTGCCCAAATAACTCCAGAATTTTCCTTATGGCCTGTTCCCTAAATTCACACATTTTAATGACTATTCGTATTCTTTTATTTTAGTTCCTAGCATCTTTATCTTAGCCCTTATAGATGCATGGTTGGATATGATTACTGGATGGCTGTCAAAACTTTTAACCAAATGCACATGCTTCTATGATATGTAGTTTCAGCTCAGTGTAACCTAGTTATTGTATCTAGGAGAATAATATGCAAACTCCCTCTGAACTGTGGCTACTGGAATAACATCCTCCATGCAAAACACTTCCATATACTTCTTTAAAATTCTGCTTTCTCTAGTTATAGGGCTGGATTCATTAATGGCTGAACTAATTGTTGCTATCAGCGCACTGCCAACATGATAGAGTACTATTTGTATTCATTAAATGACTCTACACATTGTGTACAGCCTCAAAGCAAAGGGAAACAGCAGAATATGCTGATGACAGCATGAAGAGGTGAATTATATGCTAACTTACCTGCGCAACATGAAAGAGCTATTCAGGAAGCTATAAAGCAATAATGTACACTAAATGCTTACTTTTGCCTTGAACTTTAAAACTCTTTGGAATACAGACACAATTTACACTTAGAAAAAAAATGTTAGGGGTTGCTGCTGCTATCATTAAACTATATGTGCAACTGACTTTAAATCAAATAGCTGCTGTCTGACTTTGGGCAAGAAGAAGAAGGGTGTTTAGAACCCGTTTGACTTATCAGGGAGTGCATGACACAGAAATTGCAGAGAAATACAGGGTGGACAGGGAAACACTAGAAGACCCATGTCACTTCTGCCACCCTCTGCTCAGGTCCCAGGAAAATTGTGGGGAACCCATCCCAGTGGAAACAAGGGTATGTGCAGCATTACGTATACTAGCTACTGGTACTTTCCAGAGACCCACTGGGAATATATTAAGGGTGTCACAGGCATCGGTCTCTAGAATATTACATCAGTTTTTAAATGAAACACTACACCATGCAAAGGATCCCATCTGTTTCCCATGCACCTCACAGGAGAGAACATCCCCATTGAACAAGGATACAATGAGGCTCATGCTGAAACTAGGAATATCATGGAATGCATGTTTGGATTGTTCAAATCAAGGTTCCTGTGTTTAGACACTCAGGAGGTGGCCTGCAGTATGACCCAGGCATCTCTACACAAATGCTCACAGTCTGCATCATGTTGCACAATATAATTTTCAGGAAATAGCTTCAATAAAGACAGCAAAGGCCAGGAACACATTTTCAAGGACCACAGGCAGATCCAGTATCAGCAGGTACAGATAAGGACTCTGAGGGAGAACCACCATCTGCAGATGGTGCTGAAAGATGGAGAAGTGCACAGTATGCTTTGCTTTTGGGAAAGAGGCAAAAGAAAGCTCACACACCATACCTCTCAATTGTACAGACTTTTGCAGACGGTCTAGTTTTTGCCTTATATTTTTGGTCATTTTTTCATAAAATTGTGGTTTTCTATCAAATTACTGGAAAATCACTGCAGATTTAAGTAAGAAAATAATGACAGACATTTGAGTTTCAGACTTCTTATCCATCAGAAAATTCCTCTTAATGCAAAACCCATTATTTTATCTACTTTCTAAGTTTGTAAGAGCAATATTTAAACATTGTCCCTATGTCTGGGCCTTTGGCCCCCATTACTAATGGCTTTGTCCAGATTTCTTGCTCTAAGAAATTGAGAGGTATGTCACACACTCACTGCCTAGGTCAAAGCCTAAGTAAGATCTCACACACATACAAATAGGAATACTGTTGCCTGTTAAACTCCTTTACTTAACCATGTAATGGCTGTATTCTGATAGCATCAGACAGGGGCAACCTCCAAGGACATAATTTGTAACTGCAGTAATGACAAGGTAAGTGCTGAACTTGTAAGGAAAAGAAAAATGTTACATAACTTAATTATCTTGTATGGAAATATGTATATGCCCCTAAGCAGATGATTTGTCTGTGGTATATACTTATGTCAATTATAGCTTATATGACTGATGTTTGAAATATACAGCAATGTATTCTACCCAATACTATGCATCAAGCATTTCACTTGACCACTGTTTATAAACCATGGAACAGGTCAATTATATCATCATTTGCACAAGTGCATCAAGAAGCAAGACTGAAGTACCTACTGCTTCGACTACTTTACTTACAATATTAACTGAAACACAATGGGGTTCCACAATTCCATAATCAATCATTCACAAATGAGTATGAATAAGAAATTAAAGCCTTTTCTTCTGCAATACATATTGTGAAATGCAAGGTTGTGAGTAAGCAAGCAGTAGCTATCCACTGTGTGCATCAGACATATGCAACCCTAAATCACAAATACATGTGCAAAGGGAAGGGCAGACTCATCAACATTTGCACAGGATGGTTGGGGGGTGGTGAAATGAGGCTAAGGCTGACACCAAAGAAATGAGTGTGTGTGTGTGAGTGAGAAACACATGTATTTATTAAAGTATGCAGTGGTCCGGGCTAGTAACAAGAGATGTACAGCACTCAGAAGTACTGTTTAGAAAGCTTGCATGTGTGTGAGTTGCTTGTGGCAAGTATTTTTTTTCAATGTATGTGTGTGTGTGTGTGTGTGTGTGTGTGTGTGTGTGTGTGTGTGTGTGTGTGTGTGTGTGTGTGTGTGTGCGTGTGTGTGTGTGTGTGTGTGTGTGTATGTGTGCAGTTCTATTTCCGCAGTCCTGGCTAGAAGTCTGGGTACTACCTGAATGTGAGTGATGTCTACTGGATGAGCTGTCCTCATGACTACATCCAGGACTGTGACCTCATGGCCTACCACATCTGGATGTGGATGCTGCAGTCATTGACAGAGCAGAGGAAGTAGTGCCACTATGGGAGCGGGATTTGGCATGGCCATGTCTGCTAACACCAGAAGATGTAGTGGCTCTCCAGCCACGTAGATGCCAGCAGATGTTCCATCACAGGCACTACCCAATTCAATGTGTCATTCACCCCATCAAAGAAATCACTCACATGGCTCAGGAAGTCACACACATCAGAATGCACAACATTTAGTACTTGGACCATCTCTTTCAAGGCCCTGATAGAACATGTGTGTGCCTCCAATCTGGCCCTTCACATACTTCTGCTGGCACCCAATGACACACCAGCATAAGGAAGAGGGTGGACAGTAGGCAACCTCCAAGCACCTCTACATCCCTCCTGTGTGGCACCTTGCCCTCATGATGGCTATAAGGACAATCAGCCAGCTCTGCAACTGGTGTAACCACACTATTCTGATTGACTGTGTCACCCTCAACCTGTCCTATATCACAGGGTTCTGTATCATGGATAAGTGTTGCCATACCGACTGCATCTAAAATATGGGCAAGGGATGTGGGAGCCATAACCACAGAGTCAGACTTATTCTCCATACCCCCAGAATGTGCTTCTTCATTGCCACCATCATCATCAACATCAGAGGCTACTGGTCCTATGATATCAGGTGGTAGGAATTCCACAGTGCCACTATGAGGATCACCTATGATAACAAGCAATAAATACAACAAAGAGAGAAAGAGGGAATGACAATGATTAAAACTTTGGGATACGAAAGGTATGTTAAACTAAAATAGATGCTAAAACAATGCAAATATTAGTCTCAGTTAGACCTAAATCCAACTTCTATACACTTTTAACAATAAAAAGTGTGTGCTTACCATGTGCAGGTGGTCCTGCAGACTGAAATTCAGATGAGCCTATATGTAAGGCAGGGACAGAAAAGAAGGCTGGTAAGTACCACAATGCAAATGAAGCAAGAAGCAGAGAACAATTCTCTTTACATGTGTAGATTAAGAATCATCTCATACAAAAATCTTCTAACCAGCTGAATTCTCTCCCACCAGCATTTGCTTCTATCTCTCTAGTACTGTGTCACCTAACCCACACTTATCATTCGTTCTAGCTATCATCATATAAAGATATGTATAATGAAACATTATTTTTGTTTTGGATACCTTAGAACTCTGTTTGAGACACTCTGGGTTTGTTCACATCAGCACAGACAGCAAGGATTCTGTGTGAACCTCTGCTGAGCTATATGGATCTCTGACAGTGGACAAGAACTCCTCTATTTTAGTCAGTGGTGGTTTGGCACCATGACCACTCCCTATAGACACCACTTCCTGGGCAACTGCAGCCACCCTACAGTGGTCAGATGTGATCATATCACTTGCCTGTTGACTTATCTGGGAGTAAGTTTTCCCATGTCCTCTGACAGAATTGATGTCATCAACCACCTGCTGCCATATCCTGTCTAGGGCAGATTTGTCACCTGTAAATTACCCTAAGAGAAAAGCTCCATGTGACCAATTTTCTGTATTAGTGAATGGTGGCTTGTGGGTTATAGATGTCTTTGGTGCCATATCCCTGTATGAGATGAAACAGAAAACATACACAAAACTAAATTTATAATACACAGACAGGATGCATGAATGTATGTATCTATCATGCACACAATTGAAAAGGCAATGCTCCCTATAACTGCATGCAAGTTAAGACAACTCCCAACCAAACATTTCATAAAATAACAACAATAACAGTTCTGTAATGCAGCCAGCAGTTGTGTAACTGTGGAATACATCACATCATTAACAATACTAATCCAGACTGTGCAATTAGAAATGGAGAAAATTATTATAGTGTCATCTCCACTGGTGTGAAGGACAACAGGTAGATATAACAACGATAACACTTTCTTTGGTCTACACATGTAAAAATACCCAACATTTCTATGAAGTTCTACCACACACTTCTTTAAATTACCAGAAAATAAAACCAGCACAATTATGTCAGGTAACATTCTTTACCAAACTTTGTAATGCAGAGAAATAACTGAGATACATGGGCTATGCCAACAGTAAAGGATAAAGAAAATTCAGACAGATAAAACAACGGTTGTATTGGGCATTGCAACCCATCCTTAATGTTAAACTAAAAGCATTCTGTAAAAAATAGCCACATACCTTGCTAAGAAAGCAGTTTAGAAAGTAGTTAAATCTATTCAAAGTGTATTTAATAGTATTGAGCTCACTGGATCAGGTATCTCCACTGCAATACAAATTCATTAGCTACACAATTACCTTTACATAGTACAGATTCAGCCCTCTGAGCACTATGAGTACACAAATGAGGTGTTAAAGCATTAGCATTCCTGAATAGCACAATCTGTATTAAGTGCAGGGAAGGTAAACATGGTATACATCGCTAAACAATTGCATGCACATGACCCAGGACTGCAAGGATTAACATTGAGAAGTGTTACCTGCTAATGGCTCACAGGTGTCTATGATTAGTCTGACTCCAGGAAAAATATGTGTTTCACAATTTTCCCTCTCTGATGTACACTTGCTGAGGCTATATCAGAGAGAGGAGACTTACCAAAAAGTCTGAAATTATATTGGCTGAACTATGAGAGCTCCAATCCTAACATTCAAATGCTATTTTAATGACCACAATTACTGCCTCTTACTAAGAAATGTTATGCATATTCAAGGAGTACATTAATCATTGACACATATATCATATGCAGTAAAAATGAGACAGCATTGCTGTTATGAAATCATAGGTAAAAGAATTAGGCACCATAAAAAAGAGAGGAATACATCTGCAATATTTGCACTCTTTGTTTAATATTGTGTGAGTACATGTGTACTGTAACTGTTGCCAATATCCCAATCATCCAGACATTTACTGGCAAATGAGAAAGTACAACTTTCATTACTTGTTTCTGCAGCACTTTCAAAGTGACTTGACACAATGACACATTCTGAGCACATCTAAACACTTGCTAGTATATGTCTTTGTCTGTTGCAAATATGGGAAATAATCTTAAATGACTGTTCTTACTACCCTGGTTTGATTGTTCAAATCTATAGAGATTCCTTATGCAAAAAAATAAATAAATAAATTGAGGACACATCACAAATGTACATTTAATATACTTGTTCAAAAATGTGTATTTTTTTAGCTTTTTCCTGTATCCTTTGCAAGCTGTTTGGCATTGTGCTCCATGGAGTGGTAGTAGTCAGTTCATTTCCCAAGGTAAAAACTGACAAATTTCATTTGGAATGTCATCAGTAGGGCAATTGAGATTGGCATTGGTGCACTTTCCTCAGCACTCTGTACAGTACTGAGTGAAGAAATAAATTCAGGTTGTCACATACCTATTTCTGTGTAATAAGATGTAAATGCAGTGAGACTAAAGTAACAGTAGAGGTCATGCAGTGATTAAAATCTGTTTACAAATAATTTTACTGAGGGAAGTCATAATAAATATCAACACTCATTTTGTTATATGAATATGGTGAGATGGGAAACTCAAGTAATGCCAGTATTAAGTAAACCTGACAGACAGATATGTCATTTGAAATGATGTCACTATTAAATGTATGAGCTGTGTGAAGAATGAAAGCATTTCTCCTGTTCCATTTCTTTTTCCATTTCCATGGCATTTTCTAAAATTCTGATATTATGAGATATAAATGGTAGTAGTGATGCGGCAAAGACATGTGAAAAGCTGAATATGTCAGTGCATTGTATTAGTAGCTCTGCTCATTGCTAGATCTATTTTTTTTTTATTTCTCCAAATCTTTTGGGATTCTAATACCATGACGGGAATGGACCCCATTCCTAAGTCAGAGTACAATTAAAGTTCATGAAATTAGTATTGTTTCACTCTTTGATGTTAGCCAAAAGTGCTCTTCGCAGTACCCACAATGTGCCCAGCAATGACTCCTTCTGCAATTCATACGGAGTTACATGAATTGGTAACATATCTAAATATGATTGTAAATTCTTTTTTATAAGACCAGTTGCTTCTACTACTATTGGAACTGTCTGGGTATCTTTCTTCCACATGGCTCTCGTTTCTGCCTGCATATCAAGGTATTTTATGACTTTGTGTCTCTCTGTACGCAAGACACTATAGTCTCTAGGTGTGGCAATTTCAATGATCAATGCTACTTTTGTCTTCTTTTCTTGGATCACTATGTCCTGTTTTCTAGCATCTATCTTTTGGACTGTCGGTATTGGGTGATCCCATGTGATGTAAACTTCATCATTTTCTGTGATTCTCTGGGGCTCATGTTTCCAATGTTTTTCAGCCAGTTTGGTACCATAATGTTTGCACAATCTCCAGTGTAACAATCTAGCCACATTATTATGCAGTTCTACAGTTTGATTCATTTCATGTTCCTTTAAATTATCCAAAACAATTTTTGAAAATATTTTAGTTAATATTGCCGTCTGCATTTGCATTCTGCCAAACAGCACACAATCAATGTTGAAGGCTTAAGGAAAAAAGTAAAAATTTTCATTTGGCTTACCTCCAGTAGCACAAATAGGCTTGACATCAATGATTGGCCATCAGCACTCTGGATAGTAATCACTGAAGAGAATGCACATGACAGATGTCCAACTCTGTGGTACAAGATATAAATGAAGTGAATTGAGAGAACTAATACAGATGATGCAGTGTTCAAATCTTGTTTACAAATGATATTTCAGTTATTCTCAATATGTATTACTTGCAAAAAGTCTAGTCTTTATTCACTAACAAAGGAAAAAAAATTTAGGTTGCCTTATGTAGTCCAAACACACCTTGTATTGGTGCATAGATGTCAGTAGTATAGATAGTACTTTGTGAACAAATTCCACATCTCAGATACCTATGCATGTGGCACAATATCTAATTAAAGTGAATTGAGAGAAATAAGACAGGTGATGCATGGTTTACATACAGTTAATTATTAATTTTACAATGGAGGTATGATTACATATTTACACACATTTATTTTATCACTGTTTTGTGTAAAACTCAGCTATTCACATTATTGCTGACAGTATGTGAGCTATCTGTCCACTTTCACGATATTTGCCATTGACTGCAAGTCTGTAAATGTTTTCCACAAAGTACATTTCTAATGTTGCAAAGAGATGTAAGAATGATGAATATGTCACTGCAAAGCACTTCATGCTCTGGTCATTGCTAGATATACCCATTCATTGACTTCATTATGCTGTCATTTTTTTTGTCTGTCATACATTTTTGTATAATGCCGTTTGCTTCTGCTTGGCAGTGCGTCAAAACTAGTTCACTGCCTAAGGAAAAAAGTGAAAAATTTAGTTTAGGCTACCTTCTGTAGCACTAACCAGCCCAAGGGTGTTGTGTGGTCATCAGCACTATGGATAGCAGTCAGTAAAGAAAACGCAACTGTCGTAACTTTCCCTGTGGCACAAGGTATAAATGTAGTGACATCAGGTAAAGAACACTTGTGATTAATGGTTCAAATCCTGATAAAAATACTTTTTCAGAGGGTGTCAAAATCACATTTCTCACAACATTTTGATTAGAAATGTAAAACTAAAGACAGATGAAAATGATAAATGCGTTTATTGCATGCAATGTATCAGTAATGCTTGCATAAGTAAACTTTTGTATTCAGCATATATCATTAATGCTTCACATATAACTTCAAGCTAAAATGTGTACAATTTCTTAAACGTGATAATAATGGTATTTAATTTAAAATGCACTTGATGGGCACAATAGTTTTGTTATAATCATCATGACTCATCACATAGACTAGCTATGTATTTATGACAGTATGGCTTGAGATGTATCTATGTAACATACCCCAACCTGTCTAACCACAAAATCAAGCGTGCTGGAAAGACCAAGGAGCAGAAATGGATATGTCTATAGATTTTATTAACCACAAAAATAATAAGACAATACATTAATTACAATTTTGCTTCCCTTTGTTTTAATATTGGTGCAACAGATATGTTTTCATTAATACCTGGGGTGGCATTTAGTCTCAACTGCCAATACAGCTCTTTATATTCTAATCTTGTTTCCCAACTACCGCCTCTAAAGTCCAGTTCAACTGTGTCCAAAATAGCTAATTTAAAGCCCACAAAGCTAGAGCAACTGATAGAGTGCTTAAATAAAGCATTGTTAATATTCTTATTTTTCATATCATACTGGTGCCCATATATTGCACCACTATTAAAAATAAGGTCAGCAAAATTGTAATTAACTGAGTTCTTGTTACTTTTTCTTGCCAGATGGTAAGTAAATACAAATAAGAATTGTTTGCATTTTAACAATAATTTATTCATATAAAATAATTTTGTACAAACATGCAAGATTTTTAAATGTTAGCCTTGTCTATTGATTGTTTGGATTGATCAACATACATTAATTTGTTTATTTATCTATTTATTTTTTACAGGTATTTTATATTTAAACAATTTCACTGGCAGGTTTAGTATTTGTATTCCACTACAAATGTTCATTGAATTTACATATGTATGCATTATTGAAATAGATGATTTCTTTCGCATTACTCATTAATCTACATGCTCTTTATTGGGTTCACCTAGTCTTTTGTCTTTTGAAAGGTAGGTCTTCTTAAAAAAACTAAAGATTCATTTTATAAGCTCTTTTTAAACTGAGTGACTGTAATTAGAGTTGTAATTGTTCAATTGTTAATTAATTTATTAGCTTATTTACATCATTTAATGGTTGTTATATAAACAATGATTTGAGTTAATCAAGTTTTGGTTCTGTGAAATCTGTGTTAGAAGAAAATGCTGATTTTAACTTTATAGCACTAAATGAACTAACGAAACTCCCAGATATGCTCAGAACTAGTTCAAAATGATGTGAAGATTACTGATCCTACAGACATTGCCAACATACTGGCTGACAGGTTCAGTGCAAACTTCTCCCTCCCCCAAAAGGAGAGATATCTATACCAAGCGATTGCAGCCCCCCAAACATCTCCAACGCCCAAGTGAGAACTGCTCTCTCCAAAGCAAAAAACACAGCATCCATGGGACCAGATGGTGTCCCCGGCTGTGTGCTCCACGAACTCAACGAGGAATTAAACCCACAGCTAGGACAGCTGTTTAATCATAGTCTTACCTCTGGATACGTACCAGGGAGTGGCGCACTGCAACTGTGGTCCCACTTCACAAAGGCGGTGCCTCCACCGACCCTGGAAATTACCGCCCATTAGCTTGACAAGTCTTATCTGCAAAGCCATGGAGAGGATCATAATGGACCTCATAAATAAAGACATAGGGAATTTGCAGACTTTGGATCCATCCCAGTTTGGCTTTGTCAAAGGCAGATCATGCCTTCTAAACTTGGTTGACTTTTTCAAACAGTCACCAAAGCCATTGATGAGGGAAAGGCAGTCCATACAGCCTACCTCGATCTGGCGAAGGCCTTCGATACAATACCCCACTCGGGTATCATTGAAAAACTCATCAGCTTAAATGTTAACCCATACATCACAAGATGGGTTGCAAACTAGCTGAGTGACAGAACCCACAGGGTCAGAGTTGCTGGCGCCATGTCAGACTCAAAGCCTGTCACAAGTGGTGTACCACAGGGCTCAGTCCTGGGCCCACTCTTGTTTGGCATCTACTTTTCCAAGTACAAGCAAACACAGGAGGGTTATGAGCTGACAAAGTTTGCAGATGACTGCAAACTGGGCGCTATAGTAGAAAACACATCTGACACAGATATCCTTCAGAAGGGTCTCACAGAAACGGATAACTGGTGCCAGAGCCATGGCCTAAAGTTAAATGCCAAAATGCATAGTCATACCCTTCGGGAAAAACAAGGTTACCCCTAGCTACCAAATAGGTGGCAATCCACTGAGCACAGAAGAAGTTATCAGGGACCTGGGGACCCAGGTTGATAGTAGTCTGTCATTCGACACCCATGTAGCTAAAGTAGTTAGGAAGACCTTCTACATTGCCCACCTTATCATGAAGGGATTCTCATCTAGATCAAGGGAGGTCATAGTCTCCCTATACTCATCACTCATCAGACCAATGATTGAGTACAATGCCCCATTCGAATGTATCTGACCCGACACTTGCAGCAGCTGGAGAGGCCACAAAGTTCCTCACCAAAAGGATAAAGGGTCTCAAACATCTGTCCTATGCTGCCCGACTGAAAGAACTCCAGCTCTATTCAGTCGCCATCGCTTTGCTCAGAGGTGACCTTTGCCTAACATACAAGGCCATGTCAAACCCAGATTTGATGAATATGCTTCACCTCAAAAATCTAGATCCGTCAGAGCCACAAGGGCGGGAGACTTAAACCTCGACACGGCTATTAATAGGACGTGCTGGAGGGATAGATTCATCACCCAAAGACTCCCTATGCTGTGGAATAAAATCCCGGTATATGTGAGGCAGAGCACCTCGCTGGCCTTGTTCAAGAGAAATCTTGACCAATGGATGGGAGATCGCAGATATACCCCAGGGATTACCTCAGTGTCACTGCTCAACAGAGGCACAGCAAAATAATGGGTATAGTTCCCCATACTAAAGGGGTGGCATAAGCCACAAAACTATGGGCTAGGCTTGTAAATGCCCTCGGGCAGATAGCCTAGTATGAACCTATGAACCTATGAACCTATGTATTGTTTTATCATTTTTGTGGTTAATAAAATCTATGTATATATCCATTTCTGCTCCTTGGTGTTTTCAGCATGTTTGGTTTTGTGTTACATCATTTTGGGAGTGTGCACTGCTGTATTTTTGGTACCCCAACCTGTATTACTCAGGTCATGCAACTCCATCCATCTGAAATGTATTTACAAACAGAAATACTGCTTTTTGTATAGGTATGCATTCCCAGGACTACTTATCACCACACACATGCAGGTCTCTCTTAAGTGTATCTTCATTCATTCTGAAATTAGTATATTTCTAATTACCATGCTTAAAAGGAAGTTCTCCCATGACAATAAGAATTAATACATTTTCAGTTTTTGCATTCTTCATGCCATGGATTCAACTCTGAGCCTGTAATACACAATTTTAAAAGTATGTCCCAACATCAAAATATGTCACAATTCATCCTATTCCTTCCATACAACAAGGATTACAAGCCAATCAATTAAGCATTTCATTGTTGAGCATTGCAATATGTGTCAATAGTTTGACATGGCGAATCACACTGTCATGTTTCACACCTTTAGTGATTTATGATGTAAGTACTGCCAGTGTGTATACCAAGGAATCTGTATACTTACAATTGAGCAAATGCAGTTAGTAAGGCTGCACAGCCTTTCTCACAACCTGTTACATGTGAGATCTGAACTGGGCGCCAGTTCAAACACATACTGTTAGCTTGGCTTGTGCCGACATGGCTAACGACGGAGAGAATGGTGCTAAATTTACAGCACAAAAGTGGGTTGTTGAGTAGTCCAGGATTTTTGTGGCACTCCTCATGAAGCACCACAGCTGTAGGTTGTTGCAGAGGGGATTATACTGGGTCTCAGTATATGGCTGAGGCTTGGAATAGCTTGGCCAAGGCTGTCTTCATTGCAATTGGCATTCTATGCACTGGGAAACAATGCTGTTACCATTACAGTGACCTTAAAAAAGTGCAAGCAGGACATCCTAAGCTAATGGAAGGCTGAATTTAGGACTACATACACCCCTTAGTTGTGTAAGTATACCGATCTATAACCTCTATATGATATGGCATTAATTATCTAGCCAGCAAATGCAGTTATTCATTATGCTTTCATATATATATATATATATATATATATATATATATATATATATATATATATATATGTGTGTGTATATATATATATATATATATATATATATATATATGTGTGTGTGTGTGTGTGTGTGTGTGTGTATATATATATATATATATATATATATACGGAGATCACAATACAGCACGGCAGGGGAATATTCCCTTTTCCTCGCTGTAGTGCAATCTCTGAGTTGGTTTATTTAAGTAGGGAGGATGTGTTTAGTCAGCCGATCTGGCAACTAGGCTTCAGCGAAAGTGCACTTTCATTGAAATGCACTTTCGCTGAAGTGGGCATCTACTTTGTTTGTTCGATGCAACGTATTTTCGAACAAAGTAGATCCATATATATATATATATATATATATATATATATATATATATATATATATGTATTCTTTTTGTACTGTACAGCTGCAGAGAAAATAGTAACAAAGCATGAGGCACACAGAGAGATTAATTCACCTCAGAGAGGCATGGTGCAATTATGCCTCAAGTCCAAATGCAAGCAAGTTAACTATTTTCAGTCCCTCACTAACTAGCATCTTGAGCAAACATACCTCACCCTTGATATCTAGCATGCATGCCTTCTCCAATTGCTCTTGCTACTTGCATTAGGGAATGCGAACACCAGTTTAGCTGTAATTGAGTTCAATACCTAGAAACAGCAATTAGTTTTTATAACAGGATAGTATTTCTAAAAAAAATAACACCAGTAGTATGTCCAGAACAATTAATTTATTGTTATTTCAATTATTACATGTGAATGCATATATTCTATATGTCATATTTCTTATGTCCCAGCAGTGATATTTGTTTATTTTATGATACATTAATACCTTACCATCATATATGGATATGGCAAAGATATACAGTGGATATAAAAAGTGTACACACCCATGTTAAAATGCCAAGTTTTTGTGATATAAAAAATGAGACCACAATAAATCATTTCAAAATGTTTCCAACCTTTAATGTGACCTATAACCTGTACAATTCAATTGAAAAACAAACAAATCTGTTAGGGGAAAAATATAAAAAAATAAAAAACGTACAATAAGCCGGTTGCATAAGTGTGCACACCATTTAACTAATACTTTGTTGAAGCACCTTAACACAACATTATCCTGCTGCTATTTTATCATGCCTGTTCCCTGTTATGAAGCCTATCTTGTACAGATCTCATCTGAATAATTATGTTGATAATGCAAATAATAACACAGCAAACATGTGCAGAAATGAAACTTGCAGCAATGTATTATGTCTGCATTGTGTATTCCTGACACTAACTGCCCCCACTTCCCATAATTTCTGCGCCATCAATAAACCTCTTTGATTCCAAAATGTTTAAGGAAGCCAGGTTTCCACTAGCAATAACATATTTGGTCCCTCATGTGTTTCATAATACACCTGCAGCATTCATATAAGGATTGACTAAATGCAACTGCCATGACAAATGTGTAAACCATGAAACATGACCATAGGACATGTCTCTTCGGTGTTCCAGCAGGTTCTCATATGGCTGGATGCGTATAATGCTTCTTTGTGTGAAAGTCAGCAAAGAGCACAATAGACTACTGAAAATTCCCTTCTAAGTTCAACGCCTCATGATATGATTACACATGCAGTAATAGTTTGTCATCAGCAGCACAATTCAGCATGGCAGCACTGTACTTCTGGAGGAGCAAAAGAAAAAAAATAATTCTTTGTTTAGGTTGCACATACAAAGGTAAGGGCTGGCATAATAGTTAAGTTGTTTATCTTTCAAACACAAAGTACAGTGTTTGAGTCCCACCTTTGGAAAGCATGGCTTAAAAAGGCTCCATGAGGTCATTAGTCTAGCAATTACCTATGAACAATATTTGTGTCTGTATTTTGAGAACAAGTTATCTTGATTTCAGAGTGATGTTGGATCAATTAATAAACTTGGTTAATGAATGCCTGCTCTCCGATAGTTACACTTGCAACTGTGTTACAATGTTGTTTAACCTATTCACATAATCCATCCTTGTTATTCTGCAGTGCACTGTCCTATGTAGGAAGTGTTTGTCTAGTCAATGCACATTGTGCAAACATGAGACAAGACCAAACATGCAGTCATTCCAGAATGAATTGGCAGGAAAGTTTGATTGTCGATCCACTGGTTTACAACTGTGATTTACTTTGGCATCCCATACTGTGAAACAGGTACATGTTCTTCACATTAACGCAATTTACATGAAGGGTAGTATCTAAATCTTAGTGGAGAAGTATGTCATTACATGCGACAGTCACTGTGCTTTTATGTTTTTCTGTGCACGCATATGCATTTATTTCAAAACCTGTAATGCATAGTACCATTCGTTCCAAAAAGTAGATTTTTACCAGTTACAGCTGTGCTTCTTTTAATCATTAAATTCAGAATTCTCCTGTGGCGCTTGCTACTAATATTGTGCTCTCTAGAGTGTGTAAGATAGGTAGGAGGTTCAATGCTTAATGTGGGGAACTTTTGTGTGTGTCTGTATGTGTGTGTGTGTGTGTGTGTGTGTGTGTGTGTGTGTGTGTGTGTGTGTGTGTGTGTGTGTGTGTGTGTGTGTATGTGTGGGGGGGTCTAATGCTTGGTGCTGTTTCCCTCCCCTTGAAGAGAATGCATTTAATTTTGCACACAGCTACCATATCTCACTTTTAACAGAAACATTCTCTCTGAAACACAGTGATGGAGGTCATCCTGCCAAAAGTGCACTTTCTTTCCTTAAGAGTCACACTTCTCCTGTGGCATTTGCGAATATTACTGTGCTTTCAAGTTTGTGTAACTAGATGGATAAGAGGTTCAGTGTCCCACAGGGGAATCTTGTGTATGTGTGTGATGGGAGTTTTATAGAATCAGATGAGCATGTCCTCTCATACCACTATGTTCAGTCTACTTCCACTTTGGAGAAATGTTTTAAACTCCTCTTTTCATGTGGTGCTTATGAATAATACTGTGCTTTTTAGCTTGTGTAACTAGATAGGTAGGAGGTTCGATGCTCAATGTGGGAAACTTGTATGTGTGTGTGTGTGTGTGTGTGTGTGTGTGTGTGTGTGTGTGTGTGTGTGTGTGTGTGAAAAGCTTGGTGCTGTGGTTACTTCCCCTGAAAACAATGCATTTAACTTTGCACACAGCTCCCTTGTTCCACTTTTAACAGAGGTATCCTCTTTGCAACACAATGATGAGATCACCCTGTCAAAGTGCACTCTTTCCTCTTAATAGTCAGACTTCTCCTGTGGCACATGTGAATGATACTGTGCTTTTTAGGTTGTGTAGTGAGATAGGTAAGAGGTTCAATGCTCAATGGGGGAATTTAGTGTGTGTGTGATGGGGGGTGTAGAATCAGGTGAGCATGTTCTCCAACACAGCTGTGCTCAGCCAATTTCAATTCTGGTGAAACAGTTTAAACTGCTAGATGACTCCACCAACCCCTTATCCCATCTTTCACAACCACATGCTGTCTACAATACACTGATGACACTGGACAGGTAGGTGGCTTGAGTTGATCCTTGCTAAAATAGTGTTACTGTAGTTACTGTAATATAAAGTTGGCTACCTCACATCCACCGTTATGTACATGTTCACTTATGTGATATACATTCAGTGACACAGTGTTAAACTAGCAAATCTGAGCATCCCCAGGGACAATAATAAACTCATCATGGAACTCATAAACAAAGACATTGGTAAAATCCAAACTCTGGATCCCACCCAGTTCGGGTTTGTGAAATGCAGATCATGCCTCCTGAACCTGATCGACTTCTTTGAGTCAGTCTCTAAAGCCGTAGATGAGGGTAAGGTGGTACACACAGCCTATCTCGACCTCGCCAAGGCTTTGGACACCATCCCCCATTCTGGAATTATAGCTAAACTCACTAAACTAGGCATAAAGCCCTACATCACAAGATGGGACAGAACCCACACTGTAAAAGTTGCACACTCCATATCTGACCTCAAACCAGTGACAAGTGGAGTACCACAGGGTTCAGACCTGGGACCTCTCCTGTTTGTTATCTACTTCTCCAAAGTACAGGCTAACACAGAAGGTCTCTGGCTAATGAAGTTTGCAGATGACTGCAAACTAGGAGCCATAGTCAAGTTCCCAAATGATGTGGAAATCCTACAGAAGGGCCTCACTGAGACAGATGACTGGTGTCAGAGCCATGGCCTCAAGCTCAATGCCAAAGAGTGTATTGTCATCCCCTTTGGTAAAAACTCTTTACCCATGAACTACTACATAGACAGCAATCTACTTAACACTGAATGTGTGATAAGAGACCTTGGGACCCAGGTGAAAATTAGTCTGTCCTTTGACAGTCACATCACCACAGTAGTCAGGAAGTCCTTCTACGTGGCACACCTCATCATAAAAGGGTTCTCATCCAGGAAAAAAGAGGTCATTGTTCCCCTTTACTCGACACTCATTAGACCCATTATAGAGTACAATGCCCCTTTTGGAATGTACCTCACAAGACATCTGCAGCAGCTGGAAAGGCCACAGAAGTACCTCACAAAGAGGATTACTGGCCTCAAACAAATGCCCTACACTGACAGTCACAAATAACTCCAGCTTTACTCCGTAGCATATCGCCTACTCCGAGGTGATCTCTGCCTAACATATAAAGCTATGTCAAACCCAGAGCTGCTGGACATGCTACACCTAAAGAAATCCCAATCCCTCCAAGCTACATGCTCTAGGGACCTAAACCTTGTCACCACAATGAACAGGACATGCTGGAGGGATAGATTCCTGTCCCAGAGACTTCCCATACTCTGGAACAGGCTACCCATCTTTGTCAAGCAAAGTTCTTCATTAGCACTCTTCAAGAAAAATCTTGATGAGTGGATGGGAAATAGGAAATGCACCACAGGGATCACTTCTGTGTCTCTGCTCGACAGTGGCACAGGGAAATAACTTTCTTTTTATTAAGTTTGTAAAATGTATTCTATTGATTTTTTATATATTCATGAATAGCTTATACAATGGCCTTAATGTTTTTTAATGTTTTTATGGTTTACATGCTTTTAACTTGAGTATTCATGAGTATTTATGATGTTTTTAACTGGATGATTTTTATTGGTTAATTTACTTCTCAGAAGATTATAAAAGCCATTGTTTTGTTCTCTGACCCATATTAGATGAAGTGATTTAAATGAAAACGTTTTTTTAATGTGTGCGTTCATGTGTTTGTGCCTATATTAAAGTGGATTTTACAAGAACTCTGACTTATTCCTGGTCTTGTGGTACCTTGGATTGATTTATTGGTTTATTTTGGTACCTTTGTGGCTGTTTTTTTGACTTTGTAATAACCATTCTCTTCTGGAACAAGGGAATGAGACAATATTCTGTTTGTTGCTGTCTTATATCCATTGCAGCAATGACATGATGTAATGCCTTCAAATACCAACATAGCTCACAGTTGTTGTGGTACAGTCATGCTGTACAATATCATATATTTTCTGCAGGCAAATGTTCAGTTGTTCAAAACGCACAGTCAGTGACTATTAGCATTGTTGTGCCTTATACTGTAATGCATGGATGGCATCCACCACAATTATAATGTGTCCATTTACAGTGGGAGAAACACCCCCATCCCTTTTAGGCCAAAGAAATTGTTTTGTGAGACAATCATATGATGTAATGACAGCATGGGTGGAGTGTCACACTTCTATTAAGACTTCCACTGTGGCACTTGTCTTTTATCTACGTCATTAGTTAGTAGACTTAAATAACTTGCTGTTCAATTTCTGAAAAGGGCAACATTATAAGAATGCACTGACGTTATACAAAAAACATTGTATCCAGTTATGCATATCCATTTTTATAGGTTCATAGGTGTGTACTAGGCTAATGGCCCTGGAGCCTTTGCAAGCCTAGCTCATAGGATTACCCTGGCATCGTGCCACCTAACCTTAGTTCCCAGTGCCAATGTTGGGTAAAGCCAGTGGAGTGATCCCTGGGGTGAATTTTCTATTTCCCATTCACTCATCAAGATTTCTCTTGAAGAGAACCAGTCAGGCGCTCTGCTTGACATGTATGGGAAGTTTATTCCATAGCATGGGCAGTTTCTGGGTTATGAACCTGTCCCTCCAGCATGTTTTGTTGATTGTGGTAATGAGGTTGAGGTCTCTGAAACATGTAGCATGGAGGGATATGGATTTCTTTAGATGTAGCATTTCTAACAGAGCTGGGTCAGATGTGGCTTTGTAAGTCAAGCAGAGATCACCTCTAAGTAGACAATATGAGATAGAGAATAGTTGGTGTTTTTTTAGTCTGTCCATATAGGACAAATGTTTAAGGCCTAGGATCCTCTTTGTGCTGTACTTTTGTGGCCTCTCCAGTTGTTGCAGATGTTTAGTGAGGTACATGCCAAATTGGACATTGTACTCAATGACTGGCCTAATGAGGGAAAAGTAGAGGGAGACAATGACCTCATTCTTCCTGGGTGCAAAACCCTTAGTAATGAGATGTGCCACCTAGAAGGACTTTCTGACCACAGTGGCAATGTGGTGGTCAAAAGAGAGGTTGCTGTCAACCTGTGCTCCCAGATCTGTTATAACGCCTTCTGTTTTCAGAGGACTACCATCGATGTGGAAATTCATGGGAACTGGGTTTTTCTCAAAGGGGATGACAACACATTTTTTGGCATTGAGCTTAAGGCCATGGTTCTGACACCAGTCGATGGTCTCAGTGAGGCCTTTCTGCAGGATGTCAACTTCACTCGGGCAGTTAATAATAGCTCCCAACTTGCAATCGTCTGCAAACTTTGTCAGCCAGAGTCCCTTTGTGTTGCCCTGGACTTCAGAGAAGTAGATACCAAACAGGAGAGGACCCAGGACCAAACTCTGTGGGACTCCACTCGTGACTGGTCAGCAGTCTGACTTGGAGTCATCTACATTCACACTCTGGGTTCTACTTTTGAGCCAGTTTGCAACCCACCTAGTGATATAGGGGTTGATGCCTAGCTTAGTGAGTTTTTCTATGATTCCTGAATGGGGAATGGTATCAAAGACCTTGGCCAGATCAAGGTAGGCTATATGAACCACCTTGCCTTCATCCACAGCTCTGGTGACTGACTCAAAGAAGGTGACCATGTTGAGCAGGCATGAGCTACCCTTCACAAAACCAGACTGTGTAGGATCCAGACTTTGGAGATTTCCTATATCCTTGTTTATTAGGTCCATGATGATGTGTTCCATAGCTTTGCATGTCAGACTCATCAGGCTAATGGGGTGATAGTTCCCAGGGTCTGTAGTCGCTCCTCCTTTATGGAGAGGGATGACTGTAGCAGTGCACCATTCGGTAGGGACAAAGCCTGAGGTGAGGCTGTGATTGAACAGGGAACACAGGTGAGGTGCTAGTTCACTCTGTAGTTCATATAGAACACAGCAAAGGATATTGTCAGGTCCCATAGAAGCTGTATTCTTGGCATTGGACAGTGCTGTTTTAACCCGTGCAGCAGTAATACTGGGTGCCTGGCAATCTACTTTTATTGTGACTGATCCCTTTGGGGGGGGGGGTAAAGTTGGCATTGAATCTGTCGGCCAGCATATTGGCAATATCTGTTGGCTCAGTATAGGAGGTATCATTGTGCAGTAGCTCAGAGCAAATCTGGGTATTGCCGTGGAGATTCTTTACATAACTATAGAAGGCCTTGTGGTTGTCTTTACTATCTGCTGCAATTCTGTTTTCATAGCTGTCTTCAGTGGATTTGATAAGGGATCTCAACTTTTTGTTCAGGCTGATAAGGGAGGTTTTCCAGTCTTGGGACTTCACCTTATTCCACATCAGTTTCCTCCTTTTGTTATTGAGTTTGTTTATAGCAGGGGACCACCAGATTGGCTTCCTTTTTTTTGGAGGAGAGCGTCTTGGTTCTATTGGGTATGGCAAGATCCATGCATTTGTATACGTGTTCGTACAGTGCATTGGTGTATGATTCAGTGGTCATGCAACTGATCTGCATTTTCATTGGTGCCGTGAAGTTAGCCACTTCTGTTTTTAGTAGCCCAAATTTAGCTTTGGAGACGTTTTTCATGGTGGTTACCTTTGCAGGGGTGAGGGGTGGGGTGGAAGGGATGTGGATTTCCAAGGTGATTAGTTTGTGGTCGGATCTAACCAGTGCAGAGTTGACTATTGGTGTAGAGGAACGGTTGCCCATGTTAGTAATGACCAGGTCAAGGATGTTACTACCTCTGGGGGGGGGGTAAGAACAAGCTGGCCCAGGGCATTGGACTTAATGAATTCCAGGAAACGTTGGGCAAGTGTATTGGTACATGAGTAGTTTTCCCAGTTAATGGAGGGGTAGTTGAAGTCGTCCAGTATGAGAGTGTTAGGTTGGACCCTAATATTCTCCAGGGTGTTTAGAAACATGGAGTGTGAGTCTTGGGACATGGTTGGAGATCTATAGCAGGCTACGAACTGAATCGCTATTTTACCCAATGTCAGCTGCACCTGAAGTATCTCTGATGCATTATGTTGGGCTACCAGTATGGAGGTGTGTGCATCCTTTATGAATATGGAAACACCACTGCTTTTGGTGCTTTGGTCCAAGTTCTGGGGCCAAAAGTTCTGGAATGAGTTATAGCCTGGTAGTGCAGGGTGCTATCTGCTGCCTTAAACCAGGTCTTTGTTACAGCACAATTGTCAATGTTTTGTATTTTAAGTAGTGCTTTGAGCAAGTGCATTTTGAGATTTAGACTTCTAGCGTTGAGCAGCATGACCCTCAGATTGCATTTGTTTGTAGCTGTTATGATGGTGATTTGGTCTTTGGAACACCACCTAAAAAAGGGACTATAGGGGTAGAAAGAGCCTTGGCCAGTATCCAGAAACACATGGGTGACAGATGCAGGCCATCTCTGGCAAAGCATCGAGGTCTGTCAATCATGTCATCCCAGGCAGACAGATACCGGATCCCCTTAGAATGACACCAGAAACTTAGCCAATTGTTGAAATCAATCATTTTCTGCTTGTACTTTGGTATCATTCTGGGTGATGGTAGAATGCTGCTCAGAGCTAGGTTCATACCCACCTGGGCTACATAATCCGAGAGCTCCTCCATGTCTCTTTTCATGTAGTCCAGGGAAATACATCTCAGGTCATTCACACCCAGATGTTCTATGACAGAGTCATATTTGTACCTGTTGTTGTGGGACCTGAGTGCGTGCATTATGTGGCGGATCCTGGCATCTCACAGGCAGCTGACTGTTACTTTCTCCTTATTCAACCTAGTGAGTGGACATCAGTGTGCTTCACTATCGAGTCACCTATGACTAGTGTGCTGGGCATGCTGTTTTGCCTTAGGGGCTTTGGTTGAGTGGCACACTTATGTTGGACACTTATGTTGGACAATGTTATATAATCACATGTTGTGTGACTGCATGGCAGTGAAATTGTTATTTGGGACATGTCATACTGTGAGTACACCTGTGGTGCATGCATTGAGTACTGGCTTGTATAGCATATCTACACAGATAGACTGTGGTTCAAATCTGGGACAGTGTGTGCAGTATATGATGTAAACAGCTGCCTTGGCACAAAAGCCTTGATATTATACTGCTCACTGTTGTGTGGAGAGTGAGATGCATAGCTTGTTTTCAGAATTCTGAATAAATCAGATTGTTTACATTATATTCACCACTCCTTTCTTACTTCACATATTGATTTCAGTTATTTGTAACAGCCTCCATGCTATCTCTTGTGGCACATACAGTCAATACAGAGGTCTGCAGAGAGCCTAGTTTCATAGGCAGGAGTTTGAACCTGGTAACATCTGTTTGTCAGACAACAGTGGCTTACATGCAGACAATAGTTATGGCACAGTCAGAGGGCCACCTTTTTCAGGCCTTGTCCTAAGGCTGTAGGCATACCCCCCTATACAGGAAGAAAGCTATAAGGCCTTCAAGGGTGCTCTTCATGACACAACTGGTATAAGTATTCCCATGGCATCCATGACTGATATGCATGTCTCTCTGCTATCTGTCCTGGCATGTATTTGAAAATGACAGGATGCTAATACTTACTGTGTCATTCATTGCTCACAAGCATAACTTGTTTCTGAAATAATTATACTTTGTACTGAATGTCTTCATCCAAACATTTCTTTATTACTGCAATTCTTTTCTTTACACTGTATTTGTTTAATGGCAGATGAGGGCTTCCATATTCCACATTTCTTACAGTATGGCATGCTGCCAGATCATCAAAAAATGTGACTGGGCCTCTGTTATGACACTTTCTTGTGTGCTGGTGCTGTTGAATTGCTGTTATGTTACTGTTCCCTGTAATTCTTTGTGATCATGCCCAATATAATGATATATGAGATTTGCGCCATTTACTGATGGAAAACTTGAAATCATGAAATGTCATCCGATCTGTGCTGTCATTTGTCACTTACGTATGTATGGTGCTGTTACATTACCATTTAGCATTTACATAACTATACACCACGTGCTTGTCTATTACATGTTTATAGGTGATAAACCCCATTCCTATTGGTGTCAATGACAGTTATTTACAAAAAAAATGTTCCTTTCTGATGTGCATTACATACCAGCTGTAAAGTTCTTTTGTTGTTATGTATACATGGTTAAGTGGGGAATACAACAATGGTGTCAGCTAGCATACATAAATTCACTGTATATACATCTCATATGCAATAACTGCAGTGTTCACATATATACCTTAATGTATCTACTGTCCCTGCTGTTAGCTCAGCTTTTTATTAACATGTATATCACATTAAGTTCCCTTTTTTTACATTGTAGCTTTATGTCCTCTCACATCCTTTGTTAGCACATCAGTTTTTATTTATGTGCATAAGTGGAGTATAGTCATTGGGATTAGTTATGATTACATTAATGTGGCAGTATTTATATGCTACACGTGTTTCTTTCACATTTCAGCACATTTGCCTGTAGTACCTAAATATATTTCCCCATTTGCCCTTCCCTCTTAATTACTTCTGCAGTACAACCAATGTTATTTGTGTACATTCCTCCCATTTCACTTCCCCTCCTTCAGAATTTTGTTAAATATACTTGCCCTTAGCATTTCTGGGCTACAGCTTATGCTCGTATATTACACTGGCTATAGGCAAGTTGTTTTGTTACAGTCTGTACTCATGTTTGCAAGCACCTTTCTGTGGTCCCAAGCAGTAGTGCTGACAAATGTGAAGGTACAGTGAGCAGCATGCATATTCGATTAGCACTGCTGGTCATCATGCTAGCATGATTAAATCATGTAGGCTTAGTGTGAGGCCTACACAATTGTTAATGAATCACAGGGATAGTTTCCTATCTAAGGCACCCTGATATATTTTCACTGCTACACACTAAATTGCAGTCACCACCAGTTCATAAAATGTCTTGCTGAAAGTTTATTATTTCTTTCAAAATTCTTCTAGGATGCATAACTGCAGTTTTAAGGGGAATATAAACATGTGCCAAGGTAAACTTGCTTTCCTGCTAAATTGCCTGTCACAAATCTTGCATTACAGTATTTTCTTTCCTCTTCTACAACAATTGGAGCCTTCTTCCTATCAATATAGAAACAGCTTTTTCCTTTGTCCATGATATCCTGAGAAAAATCCACACTAAAATTATTTTAATTGTTATGCTACCACAGTAAGAAACCTTAATTCAAAATTATTTTATAATATCTGTACTTTCTTTTTTAACAAAATGTGGGTCTCGATCACTGGTCTCCAGATTCTCCAAGGCCCACATATTACCTGCATTACCTATTTGTTCCCACACAGGGGTGAACACAAACACAAGTTTTCTGTACTTAATAAAGATAGTTTCATTGACGTAACTAAAGAAAAAACTCTGTATTTTAAACTTAGAACACCCACTCTACGTGATGACAGCATAATTATAGCAAAAAAAGAAATAGTAAAAAAATCCCTTGCATGTTTTTTTTACACGTGGATAAATTAGTGAATGAAATGAGAATATTTGCTGTGCTGGGATGATGTAAAAATGAAACAGATGTTATATGTCAGACATGTTACGGAAAAGCAAAGGAGCAATTTAAATAGATATGGGGATGGGACATAGTGTGGATATTAGACAGATGTGCAGGAATATTATCCTGGGTAAATAATACAAAATTCTACATTTTAGATGTAGTAGGCGAACTAGTGTAGTTACTGATAGTAGAATACAGAGTAAGGACTAGAGTAGTAAGATTATAAATTTATATGCTGATATGGGTGGCAAGGAAAGGGAAATCTGCTGCCTTAAACCAGGTCTTTGTTACAGTATTTTAAGTAGTGCTTTGAGCAAGTGCATTTTTGGGGGGAGATTAGTACAGTCATTTGATGTGACTTTAACTGTGATTTAAGGACATGAAAAATCAAAATAGGACCAGATGTGAAACTGTATACAAATAGTATAAAACGTCAGTCTTGCATTAGCTAAAGAATTTTTGAAATTGCATTATTACATCATCAATCAGAACTCCAGTGAATACTTGCATTCCCTATAACTAGGGTTAAAATTCGTTTGGATGCTTTTGAAAAAATATACCCCTGTATAGGAATTAATATTTTATGTTCATTGTTGGGGGTGGTTTTATACAATGGCCTCTTTAGTCTTGAAGGGGGCCCGATTCCAAAAGACTTGTTCTCAGTGTAAGTGTCTACTTCAGTGAGAGCAGATTTTTTGGAATATGGTCACCCATGTAAGCCAGTTTATAGATAGGCCTTGCACTGAAGTAAGTCACTTACACTGAGAACAGGTCTTTCAGAATCAGAGAAGATTTACATTGAGAGCAAATCTTTTGATTTGCATAGCCATTGATTTATGAACAATTTAAATTATGACCAGTGTGTATCTACTAAAATCAGAAACACATGTTCTGCTACTCATTTAATTCAAAAGGGCATGCCTAGTCCAGGGTGATCATTGTGCCTCTTTATACCTGACCAATACAATGCATTATTGAATACAGTATTGTTTTTTTCACCACCAAAACTGGCCACCAGAAAAAACTTGATAAAGTGCAATGATTCCTTACTAGAAAAGTCATAGTGCTGGAAAACTTGAACTACTGAGCAAGGCTTTAGGTACTGTCATTACATTGTGTTCCTTTATACATTGTTAAGAGGTGACATCCACTATGTTTTATTACACAATGCCTTCCATGATTATGGAATAATCTACCCTTTGCAATTAGAAGGTGTCAGACATTAACATCCTTCAAAATTAACAATGGTATATCTATGTGAATTAGAAAATATCAACAATCAGTTACATCATTCACGGTTCAGGGAAGTCAGTAGGTTGTCAACTTAACAAGTGAATCTGTGAACCTATGGTTCAATGCATCATACGTGTGCACCTGTATATCATCTCATTTAATAAGTTTGTTGTGACATTCAGTTCAAAGATCATCTGGAGACACTAATTCTCATAAATTCATATCATATCATATCATATCATATCATATCATATGCCTTGTCTCCTACCCATAGTTCCAGATTATGTTTAAACGTTGTAATGTTTTCAGATTTTATTTTTAAAAGGTAGCTTATTCCTAATTTCTGATGATAGTTAGGTCAAGAAAGAATATGTTAAATTTATAAACTGCAAGTTGCTGTTTCTAAATGAGAGCATTCTTTGATACATTTCTGCATCTGAAATGATTGCAAATATTCATTACTAAATACTTTACATGCATAAATTATTTTCCCTAATATATCTGCACCCCAGTGTATATAGCATAAGGCTTTTGCATCTTACACTATAATCCATTCTTTCTGGATAAAGAAGCTATCATTTAAATTTCCTTTGTATGGTTTCAATTTTATTTAGTCTCTCTTTATTATAAGTATAAAAATGTTACTGTACTGAAGTACTTTGTAATGACCTTATGCTAGGAGCCTAAACAAGAAACTCCACACCCTACAAGCTCTCCTTACTCTGGAGAATATAGAAATCCATGTTGTTAATGAATCATGGTTTAAATTCCCAGAAAGTACTCTGACAGTGCAAGGCTTCAGTGCCTTCCAGATATTTAGACTATCAGCTGCACATACAGGGATAAAAGGTGGAAGAGTCTAAATATATATATATATATATATATATATATATATATATATATATATATATATATCTATATTAACAACAAGCATAACTCCGCATCGGTCAAACTAACCAGGGAAGTAAATAGTGTGGGAAGAAATAGCCAGGGAATTGTTATGGCTAGGCTTGTATAGGCCCTAGGGCCGATAGCCTAGTACCAGCCTATGAACCTATGAACCCATGAACAGAATGATGCCATGGAATTTATCCATGTGCAAGTCAACACAGACAAAGTTCAGTACCATATCCTAGCAGGTTATAAGTCACCCTCTATGTCTCTAAAAATCCCATAGCTTGTACCTAGAACTATTGGAGACAGTGATTATTAAACCAAATACCCTATTCTTGGTTGATTTTAACTACCCCGCTATAGACTGGGAAATGTACACTACACTCATACTTGGAGGCACAATGATTCCTGGACTTTATTAACACAAATACCCAAGACCGGATAGTGCGCACACCCACCAGAGGTTCAGACATACTGGACCTGGTAATCACTAATATGGGAGAGCGCTGCACCTCCCCAGTGTCACAGCCTCACTGGTGAGGTCAGACCACAAAGCTGTCTCCCTCAAAATAAAAATCAAGTTGGTAATCCCAGCAAACTCTGTAACAGTTAGGAACTATTCCAAAGCAAATTATACCCTACTAAATGATAGTTTGTCAAAATGTAATGCCCCTCCCAGTCCTGAAATGACAGCAACCTATGGGAAATTCCTGACAGAGACCCTGTACAACATTGTAAATGGCTGTATAGAGACTGATGTATCTACTAGAAGTAAGCTCAAAACAAACTCTAAAAACAAACCACAGTGGTGGAATCCTAACCTTAACAGAGTATTATAACAAAAGGAAAAAGTGATGGCTAAAATCAGGAAGACCCACTCCCATAATGATAGAAGCCCTCTAATTAAATTAAACAGGAAGCTAAAAGGACTATTTAAGTCCAGCAAGGCTATTTATGAGGTTAAGATATCCTTATAGGCTGAAGACACCCAAAAGGCCTTCTACAGCTATGTCCAAAACCTCAAAGGCAGCACACATCAGTTTGCCGAACTGGTGGTCAGTGGTGCCACTTTCACTGAGCAGAGTAACATAGTGAATTTTCTGGCTGATAAATTCAGCTCAAACTTCACTCTCCATTCCCCTCTTCCTCCCTCCATCCATGAAATGCCTACTATAAGAATCCCCTCCCCCCAACTATTAACAAGAGGCAGGTCCTGGCCATGCTCACTAAGACTAAAAACACAGCCTCACTGAGCCCTGACAGTATTCTGGAATGCCTCCTAAATATCTGAAAACATGAACTATCAGGCCCATTTGAGTTACTTTTCAACTATAGTCTCAAAACAGGCTTTGTACCATGAGAATGGAAGACTGCAATGGTTATCCCACCTCACAAGGGTGGACCTTCAACTGACCTTGGAAACTACAGACTTATTATTCTGACTAGTCTAATATACAAAACCATGAAATTAACTATCATTGCAATAATCAACAAAGACATAGGCAACCTTCAGACACTGGACCAACCCAGTTTGGCTATGTCAATGGAAGATCATGCCTACTAAACCTGGTGGACTTCCTTGAAAAATTCACCAAGACAATGGATGAGGGGAAAATTGTGCATACCATCTACTTGGACCTGGCTAAGGCATTTGATAAAGTACCCCACTCTGGTATAGCTGGCAAACTCACCAAATTGGACATAAATCTATCCCTATATAACTTGCTGAATTGCCTGCTGGATCACAGACAGGATCCAGGAAGAGATGATTGGTGATATCACCTCCACTAAGAGATTGGTCACCAGTTGGGTAACTCAGACTCCATGCTGGGACTACTCCTATTTGGCAGCTACTTCTTAGAGGTAAAGACTAATATCATGGGCCTTTGACTGACCAAGTTCACAGAAGACTGCACATTGGGAGCTGTAATAGATTCCCCCCATGTCACAAGCATTTTACAAGAGGGTCTAATTCAGACAAATGACTGGTACTAAAGTCACAGACTTAACGCCTAAAATGCATTGTAGTGCCTTTTGGGAAAACTGCCATCCAGGCTAATTACTCCATTGATAACACACCCCTAAGAGCTGACCCGGCAGTCAGGGATCTGGGAACATATGTAGACAGTAATTTGACCTTTGACCAACACGTTGCCAAGGTAGTAAGAAATTCATTCTATGTCATCCAACTTATAAGTAAGGGCATGGTATCTCGGTCCAAGGAAATCATAATGTTACTTTATTCTGCCCTTATCAGACCCATCATTGAGTATAATGCCCCCTTCAGCAAGTACCTGACCAGACATATGCAACAGTTGGAATGCCCACAAAGGTTTCTTAACAAGAGAATCCAGGGTATAAACACATTGTCCTATATGGAGCGCTTTAAAGCCCTGTCTCTATACTCTGTCTCCTACAGTTTTCTGAGAGGTAATCTATGCTTGGCATACAAGGCATCTTTGGATTCAGCACATCTACAAAGATAACAGCATCAGAACCACTAGATCCAAGGATTTAAATTTTGCTTGCGATATAAATAAGATATGTTGGTGAGATATGTGTCTCAGTGGATCCCCATGATCTGGAACAAGTTCCCCATCCATGTGAAGCAGAGTCCATCCCTAATTCCATTAAGTGTAACCTTAACTAATTGATGGAAAATCTGAAATTCATCCCTGGTCTGGCCCCGTGTCTCTCATAGACAGAGGTAGACAGTATTGTTCAAACTAACATACACCCTATATAACCTCTACAAATGTCTGAACTAACATAATCCCTCCTAATAAGTGCCCATGATACATAGGGACACAATTGGGTTGGATTGCATGGCTAGGATTATAAAGGCCCTGGTGGTGATTAGCCTAGTATATAACTTTGAACTATGAACCTATTACCGATGGATGTTAAGCAAATGGCGTCTCTTACAAAATCTATTTCATGATGATACATAATTGTATTACTACTTGACAAGTTATTATATCTATATATTTTCCAAATAAGATACCTAAGTATTTATAATATGTTACTTCTTCCAGTACATTAGATGTCATGTATATTGGTTCTACTGGACTTCTACCTAATTGTATTACTACTTGACAAGTTATTATATCTATATATTTTCCAAATAAGAATTTATCTAGTAATATGATACCTAAGTATTTATAATATGTTACTTCTTCCAGTACATTAGATGTCATGTATATTGGTTCTACTGGAGTTTTGTTTAAATGCATTACAATGCATTTATTGTCACTAAACTTTGGTCCAACATAATCAGTCCAGCTTATTATTTCAGATTTATAACTGTTTAATGCATCATAATCACTAGCATATGTTTAATAAAGACCATTTTACTAGTGTCTGCATATTTACTAACGCAACAGTATTTGTTTGATGGCATGGTAACAAAAACTATGCTAAATAGTATTGGGCCTGTTACTGATCCCTGAGGCACTCCCACATTAACTGATAAATATTCAGATTTGTTGACATTATAACAACTGTTTGTGTTCTACCCTCCAACCATTCCATTATCCATCTTTGGATTTATTTGTAATTGTTTAATATCTGGTGAATTGTCTAAAATGTTAAATTAAAAATGCCTTTGAAAAATCCAAATAACCTATCCCTGTTGGTAGGCCTAAATCAAGGGCCATGGTTGTTCAATTGTAAAATTTAGCCTCATTGGTTGGGGTTGATCAACCCTTCATAAATCCATGCTGATGAATGTCCATTGAGTGAATTGATATTTTATTATTTAGCAACTCAGTAAGACATCTCTCAAAGCACTTTTTTTTGTTTAGATGTTAAGGAAATAGGTCATAATATCATCTTTTTGACCTTTTTTATAAATTGATGTCATATGAAAAATTTTCCATGTAGTGGACACTATTCCCGAGTGTAGTAGATTATTAAATTCATTTTTCAATGTAGGAACAATAGAGTTTTTTAGATTATGTATCATGACTGAAGGAATAACATCAGGTCTCATTGAAGTTGTTTTGTTAATGCAGTTAATTATCTTTAAGGCAAGAGCTGTATATATATATATATATATATATATATATATATATATATATATATATATATATATATATATATATATATATATGTATATATAGAGGGTCTATATTATATCATCGAACGCTTAAAAAAGCGAACGATGAATAATTGAACCCATGTAAGTGAAAGCTTACGATCTCGAAAGCTCAGAAAGTTCAAAAAAAAAATTGAAAGAATACATAAAGTGGGGGCTATGACACCCTCCCTACTTAAATATACCAACTCCGAGATCACACTACAGTGCCAAATACGGCAAAGTAATGGAAACGGCCAAGTGAATTCTTTCCCTGGGAAAGAATTCACTTAAAAGCCGCTTTGCTATTTTGCCTTTTCGTTGTTTTAAGTTCAGCCAAGGCGCATTTGATAGAATGCATCTTCGGTCATCTAATAGGAACCCTATATATATATATATATATATATATATATATATATATATATATATATATATATATATATAGAGAGAGAGAGAGATGAACAGTCTCCTAATTGAATTGTTAGGAATGTGTTATCACTATGTGGGATGCAGGTTGCCACTGAGAAATACTTGTTGAATGTTGAATAAATTTGCCATTCTCACTGATTCTATAATTAAATTAAGTGTAATTCTCTCAATATTATTTCTAGCATTAGTTATTTTCTTTATGCATTTGTAATAATTCTTTTTTGTTGACTGAGCCATAAGCTAGTTTTCTTTCACACTGTTTCCTTTTATGTTGGATGCTAAACTTTAGAAATTTACTAACACTATTTTTTTTATTTTTCTTACTTAAACCATTAGGGAACTTTCCATACAGTGAAAATACAAGTGTCTTTTTCCTATATAATTTAATTAGTTTGTGATTCCTCCAGTAAGAAACTCTATTTTTGTATGTCTTTAATTTTAAATTAGTTGTTGCTCAACATCCCATTTAAATATTTTCTCAAGAGTTAAATATCCACAATTTGTTGACCTGGAATTATATTCTGATGATCAATTCACTGAAATAATAGCTTTGTTTATAGTTTCTTAGGTTCATATTAGGCTAATGACCACCAGAGTCTTTACAAGCCTAGACGTGCAACCCAACCCAATTTTGTACTAGAGTTAAGCAACTCTCCTATCTACTGTTGATCTGGTTATGAGAGTCATTTTCATTCAGTGAGGACTCCAGGGAGTCCCTATATAATGTAATGTAAGGATGTAGCTAGCAGGTTAGGCTGGTGCCAGGCTTTCCTCAGTAGTACTACTGAGGAAAGCCTTGAGAATAAATCTATTCATTTGACCATTTTGGAGTCCCTATATAATGCAATAGGGTACATAGGTTTATTCACTATTATGACATAGCAATCAATTTTACCATAATTAATGACATTGTCATAACAAATTCCACTTATTTGTTTATTTTATCTATATTTGTTTACTGTAGTAGTGCACTGATCAATACTGACCAATTTCAGGCCTAGACTGGGTGAAATACAGACCATATACAAACTTATACAGACAATAAAGAGATTTAAAAGGTGTAAAATCTCAGTCACTATTGTCTTAGGGTAAAACATATTTTTAAAACATAGTATCAACAATCTACAGAAAAAAAAATAAAAATGTGTGGTTGTGGGTGCATATTTGCAGATGCATGCATTCCCTCACTATGTGTATAATGCACATGTCCTGCATGTTTGCAAATGGATAACCAGTTAATTTTAGGCATATAAGGATATTATGTGATTGGTGGAAGGACTGGGATAAAACTCATTAGAGTCAAAGGAATGGTATGTCTTGCAGTTACCATACACACAGTATGTAAACACACTAAAATCCACAAGATGAACCAATAAATCCACCAGTAGATCAACCTCACTCCAACTACGTAGAACCAACAAAATAAAATAAACCACCAAAGGTCTTATAAGTGTTTTATTCCAATATGAAAAGTGGATAAAATACTGTTAAGCACTTTCTTCTTAATATACCCAGGACTTCATCAGAATCACATTCTGTGTATATTAGGGTGAAAGCACTTAAATGGATTCTTCCCAGGCAGTGTTCTCTCTTCACTTTTTCTGGGTGATTTTTTTTCAGGTTTTCTAAAAGTCTTCTTTGCTGGCATCTAGGCAGGGTACTTACTTCCCAGTAAATGAAATTTACCCAAGATGATAACATCACTGGGTCTTATTTTTCAGTTTCTGTTTTCACACTGGGAGAGCTGAAATTAAGCTGTTGCTCAGTGTGCAACCATTGTGGAAATCCCAGAACTGCCTCTCTTTCAAGACAGAGTTTCCTTGAGAACCAGTCCTGTCTTTATGCCTAAAGTGGTATCTGAATTTACTTTAAGGAAAACTGTCCATCTTCCTGTATTCTTCCCTGAACCCCAAATGAGGGAGAAAGGATATCTCATACCTTGGATGTCCACAGATAGTTCAGGTACTATCTTGACAGAATAAAATCTTTCAGAACTTATGATTAGTTGTTAATTTCTTGTGAAGGTAAGAAGAAGGAACAACCTGTGTTAATGCTATTGTCTCATGCTATTACCTTTTGTTATTCCTGTGATGACGTGAGGTATTACCGGCTATGCCAGGAGAAGTAGGGCAGTGGATGTGTAACATATGCCAGCATAGGTAGCTGGAGTTTTGTGAGGAATTATATGTCATTTGCATATCAAACTGATTTGTATAGATGCTTGTATTGAAGACATGCAAAGCTGCTTGTGTTAAAAATGTAGTTGGACAGAAAAGAAATCTGCCTGCATGTCAGACTGTAACTGTTGAAATGTATATGTTGTAACAGAGGATACTGGAAGAGAAGAGAAGAGAAGAGAAGAGAAGAGAAGAGAAGAGAAGAGAAGAGAAGAGGTTAATCTCAGTCCAGCTAACTTTGAAAAATAGTCTGAAATTAAATTACTTAATTTAGGCCATAAAGATTGTATTTCACAGGTCTCAATGCAGCTAGAGACAAAAGGCTTGTACTAGGCAGCCTTCTGTATTGTCCTTGGTGATGAAATAATTGTTACTCTGGAAGGGTGGAAGTCTGAAATTGTTTTATGTCTTCCAGAAGTTGCAGTAGATATTAGCAAAGCTATATGTGCATGTATTATGGCACATATATCTGAGATTCTGGTTCAGTTTCTAATAAAGGGGGTAGAATGGGAACCAGTCAGATGACCAGATGTATGTAATGTCATTCTGTAATCCAACACTAAAATTATGTTTTAATACTAGATGAGACAGAAGTCTCAGACCAGTCTGTTTTTGAAACCTGAAAAAGAAGGAAAGACTACTCAACTACTCCATCTTGCCTTGCTGTAGTGAGTGAACTAGGGAATAGTAATTCTTTAGATCAGTCAGGAAAATATAGTGAGATTAATTAAGTGCTGTTTTTCTGTATCTGTGTGAATCTATACATCTGTGTTGTTTTAATATTTCCTGAAATTGAAACTATGGTGTTTATTGCAAATAGATATTTAGTATTTTCATGTTTTATTATTTATTATTAAATATATTTAAGCTTATCATTGTGCCTAGTCTTTTAAAGAATATTTTAACCATTGAGAGTACTTATATTTCTTTGGCGACACTGTGGCTGCTCCTGAAAGCCTTGCTGTTTGGTCAACATACCATGGGTATTAGTATTAATTTCACTCAGTATAATTGTAAGAGCCTTAGAATAGCTGGCTCTGGAGTGCCCTGCTGGCAGTATCTACTTAACAGTCTGGGCAGAGGGGCATTGCTAGTAAATCTGTGCCAGCCTTTCCCAGGTGTGTGTGTGTGTGTGTGTGTGTGTGTGTGTGTGTGTGTGTGTGTGTGTGTGTGTGTGTGTGTGTGTTTGAAAAAATAAATCTCAAAGAGTCTGGGACACAGAGCACTGGTTTCACAGATAGAGTAGTGGAGGACTTGGCCTGGGACACTCGGCTGGGGACTCAACTGTATAGCTGTGCCAGTGGGGAGTCTTACTGGGGGTCTGCAGAGAGAGGGAGAAACCTGGACCCCAGACTGAGTGTATTCCCTGTGTGCTCTTAAGGCAAACTGTGCTTGGTGCAGACAGCTGCAGCTGGAAATACTGTGTGTATCTATTTTTCTTCCAAATGAACATCCCTCAGTGGTGTCCATGGTGAGGATTCAGGCTCCTTGGTTACTGGCTCAGAGGAGAGGCATCACAATTCCCACCATACTAAAGCTATTTCAGGCAGTATCAAAGCACATTATACCAGGGCCTTGACTTCATCTATGGCTTTTTTAGAAATGGTTCAACTCTAAAAGTATTCTAGAAGCAGCAGCTTGGTCCTCTGTACATACTTTTACAAAGCACTACAAGCTAGAGTCCTTCTCCAGATTTAGGCCAGGCTTCACAAGGACCATTCTCTACAGACAACTGGAGTCTTTTCCTTCCACCTTCCAGTTTTTCAAAGCTATATTAGTATAGCCATATCACTACTGCAGCAGTGCTCAATATGAAGATTATAGTACAGTTATTTAAGTAAACTTACCATGACAGTAGATGTTTGAATGATTACTGCTGCAGTAGCCACTCCATCCCCCATTCCACTTATTTTTTTGTGTATTTTTATGTCAATGTGTAGATATTTATTTTTGTGTTTCCTAGCAACGTCCTCTCAGGCCTCAGCCTCCCTCTCTCATTTGGCATGAAAGCTCTGAAATGCTTTGTGCCCTAACCTGTCTTTTCAGTCAGCTCAGCTCAAGCTAACTAATGGTTTGGGCATGTGGAAGGTACCATGAAACTTTGGAATCTGACCAGCTGTTACATCCTATGCATCATATAACCAATTTAGTGTAGGCTACTGTAGCAGTGATCATTCAAACATCTGATCTTATGGAAAGTTTACTTATGCAACTGTACTTTCTCAGTCTTGAGAAAAGCTGAATTTAGGACATCATCCATTCTATTACATGTATGCATATAAGGCAAAGTCATCTTCTGAGCTGGTGACTAGAGGAAGGTTTTTGTTACATGCCAATTAGTATATGGAATAAGATACTCAAATTATTAGTGTTGAGCATAAGATGAGGGGAATGACTTTTGGACACATTTTATTAAGTATTATATTTAATAATAAGGTTGGTGATAAAATGTAGACCTAAAAGGAGGGCAATTAAATCTGCTTTGAAGTAAATGAAAAAAAGATGATAACATGCTAAAATCCAGTATCTTTGTCTTTGAATTGTTTGTAGGTCACCTTTCCATTCATGTACAGTCCCTTTCATTTATCTATTTTCTTTTGGTACTGGACTGCTATACCAGGCATTCTTATTATATCAGAATTCATGCTTGTCTGTCATGACTATTCACTGTAGAAGTACCCTGACTATAACTGTTTGACAAATAATCTACATGCGATACATGTTATGTAATGGGCAGAGGACAGTGGCATGCCATATAGTGGTGTTGCCTCACAGCAAGAGATTCTTTCATTTGAAACTTGGACAGGATACCTTTTGTGTTGAGTCTGAATGTCCTCCCATTGTTTATATGGGTTTCTTCCAGGTGTTCCAGTTTCCTCCCATATTCTAAAGACATGCAGTAGGTGGGTTGGACACTGGCCATAGGTGTGAATGTGTGTGCAAATATGTAGTACGGAACAACATCCATGGGATGGCTAGCCACCTGACAGTGTGAACCTTGGCTCTAGATGATTGTCACTGTTGAAGTGACACTCCAACACGGGAAAAGGGGTTGCGGATGGATGGAATATATGTTATGCATGCTATCCTTACAAATTTTATAATTGTGTCAGCTGCCTAGTGTATCTCTGCTTCAGCAATTTGTCATAGCCACATTTGCTAGACTAATAGGATATAATACACCAAGGAATTGATTGGACTGATACTCATTATAAACTGACTTCACTCCATCCAGAGAGGCTGCTAATTTACACTCTTCTTAGCACTATAAACATTGCCTGTAGATGATGGTCACTGTTGATGTGACCCCCCCCCCTTGACCCCATGTACAAAATGGAAAAAAGGGGGTGATGCTGATACTGATGACTTACAACCACTCATCAGCTTCAGAGTTATTCTCTGCTATATCACTAGCTAGAATAGTCCCCTCTCTTTCTTTTGCCAAATAACTTTGTGATTTTAACCTGCTAACTCCACCTTAAAACAAATTGAATACCATTATCACTTGCTGTTATATAGCACACTCTCTACTTTTTTGGCATCTTACTGCTATACTGATTTATTGAACACTTAGGTTAGCCCGTGTATCCGTATAAGAATTACAAATAATAGCTGGGGCCCAGTATTAGACTATCCATATGCATATATAGAAATTTTCTGTTGGTTAGCCTGGCTTTGTGGCACTGAGGTATAAAATCCTTTTTACAACCCATATGATCTGAGTTAGAATAGGGGTTTAAGAACTAGAGAAGCCAGGCAGGGAAGGGGAGTAGTGAGCAGCTAATGCTGGCTTGTGTACCTGGTACTAGGTAATGGTGGCCTGGCATGCTGCTTCATCATGTATAAACAGAGGCTTCCAATCAATAAAGGGACAACTACTAACTCGACATGTGGGCTTGGCTTACCAAAGAGGTGATGGTGTCTATTATTGGAATGTGGATGGGAAGATGCACATCTGTACATACACACACATGCACACGTGCACAAACACACACACACACACACACACACACACACACACACACACACACACACACACACACACACATATGGAGACAGCATGGTAGACCCTCGTGTTTTCACATGTGTCCCGGTCAGCCACTAAGAGGCAGGTTTAGGGCCTGCTGGTGTAGGTTGCAGATTTTTTCTATTATTGTGAGCCTTATTAGGTAGTTGAAGGAGTTTTAGTTAAAGAGTTTGAATAGAAGTGTGCTGAAAAGAGGTTTGTTGTTTGCTGAGTTCAGAAGCAGTATGTTTTTTGAGAACTGAGCAATCGTACAGTGGCATTCTGTTCTTGGTGCTAGAGAAATGGAGTGACATATCTTATTGAATATTAATTATAGGAAAGTACGTTTTCTTTGAGGCTGAGGCAGTTAGTGGGAGAGCATATGCAAATTGTACCATAAGGATGCTTTTTCTGATGGCCTCTTTACCTGATGATGATAAAAAGTGAAAATGTTTGTGTCATAGCTTAGATTTTGTGAATGTGCAGTTGGAAGTTTAGTTTTTTTTTCCAAAATGATTCCTAGGTATTTGAAGGAAGTGGTAGCTTCTAGTGGGTTTTGTTGGTGGTCAATGATGGAAAAGCTGGCTGATCAGGACTTGAGTCCCTGGGTTGTTCCAAACAGCATGACTTTTGTTTTATTTGAAATTAGCAGTAGAGTTCTTGAATTTAGACAGTGTTAAGGGAAAGAAGGTCGGGTTGGAGTTGGTTTGTAATAATCTGTATGGAATAAGCTAATCTGTAAATGATCATGTTATCAGCATTGCAAACAACTTGTAGGTGGTAGAGGTCTGTAGGAAGGCTGTTGATGTAAATGGAGAAAAGCAATAGGTAAAGAAGAGATGCTGTCATTGCTTGCATCACTAGATGTGAGTAAGGCCGCAAAAACATCCTCTGAGTAAACATACCAAACAAACACAAAGTCTCCACCAAATGCATTTTACTAGCCTGACTGCTGCAACCAAAGATGTGTACATAAGCACAAACCATGTAGTTAAAGCTTCCTAAAAAGCTCCTGCTTAAAATCTCTGGTAATGTTTATCTTAACCCTAGAAAAGAGTATATGCCTAACATCACCTTCAGACCTTGTTTTGAACTTTTCAAAAAATAATTTGAATAATTTAACTAAATGTCCAGAGAGTTAGAAATAAAATTATTGATGATGCTGCTATCTAAGACATAGAGTACATGTTGTATCTACTGTCTGCCTTCCTTCTTTGATTTATTAGCCTGACTAGTGTAGTGGCCCTCGTGCGTTGCTAGCAGCCTGCATCCATTCCACTATATCCTCCCATTTATCTCCTCAGCTACAATGACTATTCTCGCCACTAGCTGGCAGTGTGGACCCTTCTTTACCTACCGTACCCTACATTGCTCCATATTCAAGTTAGACTTTCTCTCTATTCCTCACTCTGCCTAGTGTTTACTCCCACCTGAAGCCCCCCTTTGCTTTGGTCACTGATCAAACTTAATTCCAAACTAATTTGTATTAACCCTACCTAAATCATATCTCAGCATACACATACCTGCACTGCCTCATATACTCACTGTGTAATCTCCTATTCCACTGATTGTTCCTGGTAGGCAACCTCCTCTCCTGGCTCTACACACTCCATTTGCCCTGCGGGCTCACTCCGCTCCCCTACCCTGCCCCCATTTCCCACCCGCCCCCAGTATGTCTACACTTGTACTCTTGTAACCACACCCACTCCCCCATCATCCAATACTCTCTCACCATACCAACCCACTACCACCCACTTACACCCACACCCTATCTCTCTCTAATTACCTCCCACTTATCTCTCTCTAGTTACCTCCCACTTTACCATACCTAACCTGTTTCTCTTTTCAACTACAGACCTTACTTATTACTCTACATTTACTTATTATTCCCTACATTTTACTATATTTCTCTACTTTTACTTATTCTCTACACTTACGTATTACTCTACAGCCACTTTACCATACCTAACCTATTTCTCCTTTCAGCTACAGACCTTACTTATTTCTCTACATTACCTCTTACTCCATCATGTTATCAAAATCTACATCCTTCTTAACTCAAATAACAATACTTCTAACACTATCCTACATCTGGTATCTCACACAGCCCCCTGCCTATCATCATTCATTATCTTTTCATATTACAAACACATTACCCTTACAACATTCTCACACACCCATTCATATATCCCCCAATCTATAGCCTATCAATAACTACCTACTATTTCCCTACAAACTCATTTCTCAGTATAAGCACTCCACCCCTTCCCTAACCAACCAAACCCTTAGATACCTAATAACAACCAACTCCAATACTAAACAATACAAGTACCTCTCCAGCATCTGTCAACACCTTATCACTATCCTTCTGTCTAGTGATGTACACCCAAACCCTGGTCCCCATACCCACTCCTCTATTTCCAAATCCATCCTATTCACCTCCCTAAATGCACAAAGCATAACTAGCAAAATCCCCAACCTCCATGCCTGGCTTCACCATAACACACCAGATATCCTGTAAATTTCCGAAACTTGGTTAAAACCCCATATAAATTCTCTGAAATAGTACCACCCAACTATTCCATTATCAGAAAAGATAGAACCCATAAAAAAGGTGGAGGAGTAGCTCTGATTTATTCATCCTCATTGATAGTTACCCCCTACATTAAACCTATTCCCCAATTCTCCTGCGCTGAATTAATGCTGGCCCTTCTTCATGTAAATAAGCACAAGCACATATGCATAGCCTCACTATACATTCCCCCAAGAGACAATATCTCAGTACTCAAACATATCTTATATTGGCTTTCCACTAATATTAGCAATGAAACTATAATATTGGGCAGTTAGGTCCTCTATTCAGTCTCCCTGCACCTCCCTAAATATCAACTTTTATAATTTCTCACAACTTATCAACTCTATAACCAGACCCTCTAAAGACCATTCCAACGGTAGCATCCTTGACTGGATTTTAGTCTCTCACCCTATTTATTTCTCTAACTGCGGCATACTTCCTGACCCTCTCAGTGACCACCTCCCCACATTTACTCGGCGCCTTACTTCCCCTCTGCAATCATCTCATAACTATATCTCCACTCACCACCTAAAACACTTCAATCCCACTACCTTTTCAAACTCTCTAAAATCAATACATTGGAGCCCTCTAAGAACTCTACCCCTAGAAGATGCTGTTATCTACTTCAACTCAACTTTCCTAGGCCTCTTAGACAGCCATGCCCCCCTAAAATCCAAAAGAATAAAAACCAAAACAGTCCCCTGGTTAATAAAAAATACACTAGCAGCTATGCGCCTTAGAGATAAAGCCTGGTTATACACCAGAAAAATAAGACTCCCTCCTCTCTCTCTGAGTACAAATCACTTCGCAATAAAGTCAAAAGACTTGTTAGTACAGACCATAAAATGTACTTTGCCTAACTACAAAATACCCGTCAAAAAAATCCACAAAAATTCTGGAATAGTATCTCCACTCTCCTTAACCCTGGCAAAAAAGAAAACCCCTGTCCAGATCCTGATGCTCCAGATACAGACCTGGCCTCCCAATTTAACTCTTTTTTCATTGACTCAGTTTCCAAGCTAACCTCCTCCTTCTTTATCAACACCACACCTACTACCTGTACATCCCCTCCCCTGGTCTCACTCTCTCCATCACTCTGTAATTCCTCTACCTCCCAACCCCCTCCTTTCCCCATAAATCCCATACCCATTTCTACCATAAAAAATGTCTCCAGAAGCTAAAAACATGCTCCAATGCCCCTGATAACATGCCCTCACACTTTCTATCTATAGCCACTGATGTTATTGCCTTACCTATCAGTATACTAATTAACCGATCTTTCCAAGAAAGTCACATACCCCAACTATGGAAAAAGGCATTCATCATACTATCTCCCATCTCTAAACTCCTTGAAAAATGTATCCACCTACAACTCCTTCCCTACCTTACTGACAATCACTTACTTTCTCCAACACAGCATGGTTTTAGACCCAGACACAGTACTACCACTGCCCTTCTTTCCTTCTTAGAAGTTGTTAACAAAGCCCGAGACTCTGGATGCACAGTATCCACACTCCTACTCGATCTCTCCAAAGCGTTTGATACTATATCACACAACCTTCTCCTAGCTAAACTCTCCAATCTAAACCTATCCCTCTCCACCATCAATTGGTTCAACAGTTACCTCTCACATAGACAGCAAGCAGACAAATGGAAAAAAGCCACCTCCTCCTTCCTTGACACTCCCACTGGTGTTCCCCTGGGTTCCATACTGGGTCTCCTCCTCTTCAATATATTTATAAATGATTTCCATCACTCAGTCCCTAATGCTAAACTTATCCAGTACGCTGACGACTCAACTATAATATGCTCTGCCAACTCCATCCCCACACTCATAAAGCATACCCAAGAAGCTTTTTCTACCACTGAGCAATGGATGTTAGACAATCACTTAGCACTAAATGCCTCGAAAACTAAACTAATGTTATTTACCCCCACAAAATCAACCAGTAAGTACAGAAATTCATTCTCCATCAAACATCATAACAATATATATCTTGAATTAGTATCTGAAGTAAAATTACTAGGTGTCCAAATTGATGACCAGCTTAAATTCAACTCTCACCTGCAAATAAATATCAAAAAAACCCACCAAAAACTTGGCATGCTTTACCGCCACAATTGCTACCTTACTCCTTTTACCAAGCTCACCCTCTCCTCCACATATCTCATCCCTTCTCTTCTTTATGGCGCTGCACTTCTGACAAACCTACAATCCTCTCTTAAGACATGACTCTCCTCTTGCTGCTACAAAATAGCAAAGTTTGCCACAAGCCAAAAATCTACTACCCATCACTGCGTAGCCCTACAAACATTTAATTGTTTAGAACTACCCAATTATCTCTCCTATATTCAGCTCACTCATGCCCACAAGCTAATTTTTAGCCCCTCCCTCTTTCCCTCCCTATCCTCAACCTTAAAAATGTACCTCCCTAACAGACTCTTACAATCCAATAATCAAAACCTAATAGTACTGCATAAACCTACTTATTTCCCAGGCAAGAATCTCCTATCCTTCGCCCTCGCACATCAATGGAACTCCCTACCTCCATCCATCCGTACAACCACTAACCTCTCTTCATTTAAAAAATCTCTCCACTCACACCTTATATCTCAGTGGGAATGCTCCTGCTCCCACCCCTCTTAATTTCTCTCCTCCTCTCCATCTCTTTCTCCTCCAAGTCCATGCATTTTTCTTTTACCAGGAATCAACCAATGTGTAAACAATTATCCTACACATTCTACAATACATTTATCTCAAGCATTGTCTCTGTTCAGTGAAATCCTCTACATAACCAAAACTTTGATGGTAATCTTTTGATGTAGTAATTTTATAGTTAAATGAAATGTTTCTCTACTACTTTGCTTTCCTAGTATTTTTGTACCTACTGTAAAAAAGCTGCAACTTATAATTTTTATTTGTTTATGATTGTATTGCTGTGTTTTTTGTTTCTGGAGCTTTTCTCCCCAGGACTCCATTGAAAATGGGCTCTTTTGGCCCAATGGACCATCCTGGGAAACCAACTGCAAATAAATAATAAATAAATAAAAATGAAGCATGTGCCCATTTATGCAAACCAGAAGTTTTTGTCTTCTGTGAAACTTGACTTAAAAAGGTTAAATGTGGACTCCATTTCTCCGAGAGTTGAGTAAACTTGAAAGATAAAGTTAAAAATAGAAGCTGTTAGCACTGTAGCCAGAAATTACATGATTTCCTTGCTATATGTCATTCAGCTTCTGCATTTAATTCATATCAAAACTAGTTTTGTTTTCCTTAGTCCAGGACAATGTAAATATCTACAAATATTCACAGCTAAGTACTAGGCTAACTGCTTTTGCAGGACATTTTAAGCCTAGCAATATCCCTTCAAAGGTGAAAATCAAACCCTGTACCTTGTGTTTATATGGTAAACACCTTAACTGTTATGCCAACCCCTGCTGCTATGGTTATCTCCATCCAGACCTTGTTGATTTACTCTTTGAATAAACACTTGTTTGGGTTTTTAGTAACATTTAAACATAGATTGATTTATCTGATGACTGTAATATCCATCGGTATACAAATAAGCAAATATGAAATTCATGGCTTCTTGCAGCTTATCAACCTAACAATTAGAAATACAGTAGAGAGTCGATTATCCGAACTAATTGGGACCTAGGGCAGTTTGGATAATCATACTGTTTGGATAATCAAACATTTAATTGAACCGGATAAAAACTTCTAAAAATGTTTTTGATTAACATTAAACAAGAAAAATAAAACAAATATACTGTAAGTACAAAACTCTACAATATATTATTGTAGAACAAGCTCAAAAAACACTCACAGGCGAATACGTATAATGTTTACATATTCAGACTTTATGATTTTTCCTATATGAAAACTTTGGAAGGCTGCGTTCAGATAATTGACATTTCCGATAATCGACGTTTGGATAATTGACGCTCTACTGTAAGAATAAAATAGCATGGCAACACATATTTGACTTGATCCTAACCAGACACTTCACCATTTCATCACAGCAGGCATGACGGCCTGTCAGTCACAGTGACCACTCAGCCATTTTTGCTTTCTGGGTAGACCTATGAGTCACTGTCAAACCCACAATTCTGGGAACCAGATCCCCAAAATTCTTCTATGCTATTTCCATAGGCAAAGAGCTATAAATTGTGACTAGGGATTATGTTAGATATCATATGCTCTCAATGAAGCAGTGAATCATATTTGTACTATAACAGATCACATGGAAAAGGCTGCTGTTTCATTTAAACCTTTCCTCCAATGCTTTGGCTACAAAGTCTTTTAGAAAAAATGGAAAAAATTACATTCTTCTCCCTTCCTATATGCATTGAAATCAATTAGGAAACGTTTACAGAGACAGATTTTTAGGTAATGTCACTGGTGGTCTGGACAAATCATAAGCTACCATTTCTTCCCAAAGGAAGGATCATCTACTGCCACATCAAGTCCTCCATTGCTTTGGAATCACAGGCAATTCCACATATAACAGGTGCAAGTTTATGCCCATTCTGCCTGGCAAAACTACGTCAAAATATTTTCTCCATAAAATCAGTCCAGTTTCATTTTAAAATTTTGCAAGGCATTACAGTTTCTGTTATCAGAAGTTAACATGTTTCTTAAGTTAGCAAACATTTTTGAAACCCATCTTATTGACCGATTTGTTCTAAACATGGAGTTCAGCAATTTGACCTCAGTTGCATACTCTTTCTTCTTTAGACCAAGACATTCCTATAAGTAACCATCTTAATCCCCTCTCTATTGGCTGTAATACAGGGAATGTATACCAAAATATTGTTGCCTTTGTAGTCAATTCATATGTTAGGAGACATACATTGAAGTTCTTCTGTGTGGTTTATTAAAATCTTAGAATAAGAGGTCCATAGTGAGCTACTCATGCTGTTACTGTATTAAGTATTAATGCAAGCCATACTATAAGATAAACATAGAATGACCCTGAAGATCTCTTAATTTAATATATTTTCAAATGCTGCTTGTGAAAAGCTGTGTATAAAACCTGCAAACTGATTTTTCAGGAAAGATGTAGCAAAGACGTAAAATGTGAAAAGCAGTATAACACCTGCAGTTGTTCTGTTTTCAGAAAAGATATAGCAAAGCTATAGCAAGGTATGAACTATGACGTTTTACAGAACAAGCAACTTTTTCTGTAGAAATGAATAAAACTTTAAAAATTGAAACTGTCTCTTTCCCTCTCTTTCTCTGTATCACACACACACACACACACACACACACACACACACACACACACACACACACACACACACACACACACACACACACACACACACACACACACACACACACACACACACACACACACACACACACACACACACACACACACACACACACACACATATGCACTCGCCTTAAGAGGGCTTTGAGCTCATTAAACTGCTTCCTATCAAAAGATATGCTACAAAACACTACAAACTGACAGAAGGCTTCCTTGAGTCTAAAAAATAAATACACAAACACAATTTAGGCTGGAAAACTGAAGAAAGAATACAAGCACTGACTTAAAAAAAAAACAAAGCATTAATGCTTTTACCTTATGCAAATACTTCCCTGGTGTGGGCGAATAAAGTCTGGATTATAACCCTAAGGGACCGAGTTTGATTAGTGGTTTGGATACCTGTTAGAGTTCACACGGGGAGGCTAAGAATCCATGGTTTAACCTCATCACCAGGTCCTCTCCTTGGACTGGCACCATACAACCCCAAGTAGCTAGATACACACTCCCTCCCCTATCCCGGCTCTTCAATGGAAGAGCAAAACAATAAAATAAAAGAAAGGTCCATGATCTGGTGGCTGGTACTCCTAAAATGCATATGCTCAGTGGCACACTCTCTGTGGTAGAGTCCTTGGTGTAGACTGGAAATCACATGAGGATACCTGTTTTCAACAGGGGTAGGACAAGCTTATCACATCATGTGGAGATATTGGAAGTGCTTTTTACACACACACACACACACACACACACACACACACACACACACACACACACACACACACACACACACACACACACACACACACACACACACACACACACACACACACACACACACACACACACACACACACACACACACACACACACACACACACACACACACACACACACACACACACACACACACACACACACACACACACACACACACACACACACACACACACACACACACACACACACACACACACACACACACACACACACACACAAATACATACACATAGGCATACACACTCACATCCACTTGGTCCTGACAAGCCAGACTGGTGATCATTCATTTTAATCAAGTAATTTTAAGGATCAATTATTTTCACATATAAGATGCACCACCCAAATATAACCATTTTTTGACTGGGTATGCAACTGACATACTGATGGCTGAGTATGATTCTTGTCTGCTGTTCTGCTAGGAGGTAGAAAAATAATTTGTTGCTCAGTATCCACCCCACGCACACCAACTCACTGTTTAAAATGAACAGAGAAATGTTCACTGCTGTAGGCGATGCACTTTATTAACCCTTTTTGGAGACTGATGTGGTGTCTCATTTTATTTTTTCTTTATAGCAAGTTAAAAGCTAAAATATTCTCTGAAGATCAGAATACCTTTTCCATTTGGTGATGTCTCTGCAAATGATGAGGGATCACTGAGTAAGGATTAAAGTCTTTTGTGTCCAAACAACTGATGTCATTGCTTACCTAATAACAGTAATAATAATAATAATAATAATAATAATAATAATAATAATAATAATATGCCATGGACTGCCTAACCATGATTTGTCTGCCTGTATGTGATGTGAAGGGAAAGAAGAAAGTGTGCTTAAGGGGATCATGCTATTTTCAGGACTCATTTTGGAGTTGTACTTTAATGTAAAATTTTGGGTAATCATTTTCTTACTATATTAGTTGTAGATAAAAGATTTAACCATAAACTGTTACAACACTGGGATTTTTTTTATTTTAAAATGATAGCATTTACAATTTTGAAGTGTATATATACATAATTATCTGTATCATATATATAGAGGAATCTAAGTTATCTGAGCACCCAGTGTTCTGACAGTGTAACCAATAGCCAAGCTAACTCATTATCAGTACAAAAGGGGTTAGGTGGTCCTCTCTTATTGAATGATGTCATTAAGAAGTGATCACATGCAAGGCATCTTTTGGTCATCCTGCCCCATTAGTAATGATTGGAGTTAATAGAATATCAAACATTTACTTAATAGATTATATGTCTGTCTCTTTGCATGTCAAAATGACCTTTACGAAAGCTGGTAATGATATGAAGGTACTTCACAGGTCTTGTTCGACAGTCTAAGGCTAGGATTCATGAACGCTTACATGTCTCACTCTGCCATTTGCTCAGTGAGCAGTTATGAGCATGCTTTTGGGTGTTCATTAAACAGCTCTACATAACATGCCTGACTGCAAAACAAGGGTAAGAGCAGAATATACTAATAAAGGAATAAGGAGCTAAATTAAACGCTAATGAAGGAAATCATGATGGCAGAACGATTCTTGAATGTATAAAATGTGTGCCTACATGCCTTGCTCCCTTTTGCCCTGAATTTCAACTCTGTTTGGAATATGGCCATGAGGACAGTTATGTTGGGGGTGCTGCTCTCATTAATCTGTATGGGTAGCAGGCTTTAATGCAAGGTGCTGCTGCTGCCAGACCTTGGCATGAAGGAGTAGAGTATTTAAACTATATTTGATCTGCCACAGACTTCGTGACACAGAAATAGTAGACTGCTACAGCGTGGACAGGGATACCATACAGCAAATAGTCATCATCTCCTGCCGCCACCTGAGGCCCTGTAGGAATCATGGAGAATCCTTCCCAGTGGAAACAAAGGTATGTGTGACATTATGAATACTATTTTTGGGCACTTTTCAGAGACCTATAGGGGACACAGTGGGGTTTTGCAGGCTTCAGCCTCAAAAATACTATACCAATTTCTCAATGGAATGCTCCATCACGTAAGGGGGCATATCTAGTTTAAAGAACCCCAGAGGAGAGAACTATGACCTGGCAAAATTTCTAGTCCATAGCACATTTCTCAGAGGTTCTAGGGGCCATAGACTGCACACACATAGAAATGAAATCCCACCTGATTAACAGGGAAGGAGGTACATCAACAGAAAAGGCTATCACTCTATCAACTGCCAGGTGATCTGTAATGTAGAAGGGATCATCTATAATATGCATGTAGGTAACCCTAACAGTTTCCCCGGCTCCCACATTTGACATAACTGTGATCTGTACCTGAGGTTTTCTAGGAGTGACTTCCCACAAGAATGTCTAGTGGAGAATGCAGGGTATGTACTGGAACCTTGGCTCATTGACACCCATGAAAGCCCACACAAACCCCACTGAGCAGGGCTACAGTGATAAACACTCTCACACCAGAAGTATTGCAGAGTAGCTTTTTCACCTCCTCAAATCACGTTTCTGATGTCAAGATGCATCTGGAGGTGCCTTGCAGTAACGCCTAGTCACTTCCACCGAAATAATGACAGTCTGTGCCATATTACATAGTATTATTTTTAGGAAACAGTTGCATCAGGAGAACAAGGCAAAGACTGACTGCATTTCCCAGCACCACAGGCAGGGCCAGCAGGGCCAGTAGACAGAGATGAGGAGTCAGATGAAGAATCAGCAGCTAGGGATGACCATGGCAGAGAGAGATGAGTACAGCATGCTATGGCACTGGCAAACAGGCAGATAATGGCACATGCACACTCACTACCCAAGTGAAAATATAATGAAGTTAAGAATATACAAACAGTAACAGTGATGCATGCAAAATGATCATCCTTTAGAAAATGGGCAAACTGTACATCAGCACCCTGACTGGAGAATGAACATTCTCCAGCAGGATATTAATGTACAAGTAATGCCCCTTGAAAAACGAGCCTGCCACTTCACAGAAGCATATCAAACTGCCATGAAGCTTGGACTGGGAAAACAAAATGACCTCCATTATTTTGCACTCACTAAGCAGCACTTTTGCTGTTTAGTGAGTGTAAAATGTGAAAAAAAACAAGACAATTAAAAAAAATTGTGTCTGTGTTTATGTCTGTGTGTGAGTGTATGCATGCACGTCAGTGAAGGTGAGAGAGGGCAAGCCATTATTTTACACTTGTGAAGCAGCGCTTCTGAAAAATAAAAAAAGCAGAAAATTTAAAATAAAGTGTGTGTGTGAGAGAGTATGGGTGTATGAGAGTAAGAGAGAGAGAGATTGATCAAGCGAAACAGAAAAAAGCGTGTGTGTGTCTGTGTGTGTGTGTGTGTGTGTGTGTGTGTGTGTGTGTGTGTGTGTGTGTGTGTGTGTGTGTGTGTGTGTGTGTGTGTGTGTGTGTGTGTGTGTGTGTGTGTGTGTGTGTGTGTGTGTGTGTGTGTGTGTGTGTGTGAGAGACAGAGAGAGTAAAGTGTGAAAGTGATCTAGTAATCCCCTGGCAGCTGCTGCAGTTTTGCATGCCTCTCAACCTCAAACATAGTTGTCAACCTATTAGAACAAGAAATCTGGACAAAGCTTGATATGATAGGGGACAAATGCTAAGACATATAAACCATTTTAAATACTGCTTTTATAAATTTAGAAAGTTGCTGGAATAACAGGATTTGTGTTAGCATGTATTTTCTGAAGAATATGAAATGTGAAACTCAAATGGATGTCATTATTTAGTGACCTTAATCTTTAGATCATCCCAGTGGTTTGTCAAAAAACACATTTTTATGAGAAACAGACCAAAAATATGATGCAAAAATCTGGGCATTCTGCAAAAATATGTACAGTTAAGAGATATGCTCTTAGATCAAGGTATCTGGATAAGCCTAAAATAAATGGGACAAAGGCTCAAAATAAGAACATATTTAAATGATTTGTTTTAGCATGCAATTTCTGAAGGAGAGGTGTGTGTGTGTGTGTGTGTGTGTGTGTGTGTGTGTGTGTGTGTGTGTGTGTGAGAGAGAGAGAGAGGGAGGTCTATATTACATTATCGAATACTTATGTATTCGAAAACGTAATAGACGACCCATAAATGTCGAAAATGTCAAATGTTGAACAAGTAAAAAAATACAAAAACCCACCCAAGCAACCATTTAAATGCTGTAAGCAGGGGGACAAGCCCCCCTGCACCCCCCACATCCCCCGCTACTTAAATATACCAACTCTGAGATCGCCATACAGTGCAGACAATGTAAAACGTCCATTTCCTCACTGTACGGAGATCTCCATTGAAATGTTCGACATTTGACATTTTCGACATTTACAGGTCAACCATTACATTTCCGAATACATGAATATTCGAAAACGTAATATAGACCCAAAAGAGAGTGTGTGAGATCTACAAAGAGGTTTGTATACCTCTGGACCCTTCAGCTGAAGAAATCTGGATACAGCCTAAAATAAAGGGGAACAAAGGCTCAAAAATAAGAAGAGATTTTAATTATTGCCATTATAAAATTACAAACTTGTTTAAATAAAAGGATTTGTGTTAGCATGAATTTTCTGCAGGAAATAAAACTCTGAAACTCGAATGTATGTCATTATTTAGTAACTTCTGTCCCCAGTGACTGGCAATAAACCAAATGTTTTAGGAGTAAGAGACCAAAAAAAAAGTAAATACCTGGATTTTTTTAAAGTGTTATATTTTGGATGCAAAATGCTTCCTCCAACACCATTAACATATACTACAGCAAGCTTGAAACATTAGGCAGAGGAACTATTATACATCAAAAATATATAACAAAATAATATAGTACTTAAAAAATAAATAAGTAAAACACAACAATTTTACAGACAGCCTATTCTGTAAGCACAATAATGCTCTCCAGGGTGTGTGTTAATAGGTTCATAGGTTCATAGGTAAGTACTAGGCTATCTGCCCAAGGGCATTTATAAGCCAAGCCAGAATGTGTTGTCTTTCGCCACCCCCTTAGATTAGTTCCCTGTGCCTCTGTCCAGCAGAGCCATTAGTTCCCTGTGCCACTGTCCAGCAGAGCCACTGCAGTGATCCCTAAGGTAAATTTTCTGTTTCCCACCCACCCGTCAAGGTTTCTCTCGAAGAGTGTTAGTGAGGGGATCTGCCTAATGTATATTGGAATCCTGTTTCAAACCATGGGGAGTCTCTGGGACAGGAATCTATCCCTCCAGCATGCCCTATTTATTGTTGTGGTGAGGTTTATATCTCTAGAGCGTGTGGCTCTCCGGAATTTGTTTTTTTTTAGGTGGAGCATGTCCATCAATTCTGGGTTGGACATGGCCTTGTATGTCAGGCAGAGATCACCTCTGAATAAGCGGTATGCAACTGAGTACAGCTGGAGTTTCTTGAGTCGGGCTGCATAGGGCATCTGTTTGAGGCCAGTAATCCTCTTGGTGAGGTACATTTGTGGTCTTTCCAGCTGTTGCAGGTGTCTTGTAAGGTACATCCCAAATGGGGCGTTGTATTTTATGATGGGTCTAATGAGTGATGAGTAGAGAGGCACAATAACCTCTTTTGTTCTAGATGGGAACCCTTTTGTGATGAGGTGGGCCACATAGAAGGATTTTCTAACCACCTTGGCAATATGATTATCAAAAGAGAGATTACTATCTACTTGGGTCCCCAGATCCCTTATTACATTTTCTGTATTTAGGGGACTACCATCTATGTGGTAGTTCACGGGTACTTTATTTTTTCCAAAGGGGATGACTATGCTCTTTTTGGCAATTAGCTTGAGGCCATTATTTTGACACCAGGTATCCGTCTCAGTGACACCCTTCTGGAGGGTGTCTGTATGAGCCGGAGAATCAATTATGGCCCCTAGTTTGCAGTCATCTGTGAACATGGTCAGCCATAGTCCACCTATGCTTGCCTGTACCTCTGAGAAGTATATACCGAACAGGAGGGGTCCTAGGACTGAGCCCTGGGGGATGCCACTTGTAACTGGTTTAGAGTCGGACGTAGAGCCTTCAACTCTCACCATGTGGGTTCTATACATGAACCAGTTGGCAACCCATCTCGTGACGTAAGGGGTTTATGTTCAAGCTGGTGAGCTTGTCTATAATACTAGAATGGGGAATGGTGTCAAAAGCCTTTGTGAGGTCTAGGTAGGCTGTGTGGACCTCCTTTCCCTTGTCTAATGCCTTGGTAACTGTCTCAAAGATGTCTGTCAGGTTTAGGAGGCATGATCTGCTCTTAAAAAGCCAGACTGGGTAGGGTCCAAGGTTTGGAGGTTCCCAATGTCTCTGGTAATGAGTTCCATGATGATGCGCTCCATAGCCTTGCAGACCAGACTAGTCAAGCTTATAAAGTGATAGTTCCCGGGGGCTGTTGTGGCTCCACCTTTGTGGAGTGGGATAACTGTTGCTGTGCACCACTCTGTGGGTATGTAGCTTGTAGAGAGGCTGAGTTTGAACAGTATGTTTAGGTGAGGGGTTAGTTCATTTTGGAGGTCTTATAAGACATAGCCTGGGACACCATCTGGTCCCATTGAAGCTGTGTTTTTGGCTTTGGATAGGGCTGTTTTAACCTGTGTGTTGGTGATTGATGGGGCCCTACATTCTTCTGGTATGGTTATGGGCCCTTTAGGGGGTGAAGTTTGCACTAAACCTGTCTGCCATAATGTTGGCAATATCAGTCGGTTCAGTGTATTTTATGCCATTCTACACTAACTCAGAGCAGATCTGAGAGTTTCCACTTAGGTTCTTGACATAGCTAAAGAACGCTTTGTGGTTATCTTTGGAGTCATTGGCAATTTTTCTTTCAAAACTAGCCTTGGATGATTTAATGAGGGATCCTAGTTTCTTGTTGATACTGATCAGGAATGTCTTTCCTTCTTGGGATTTTACTATTTTCTGTACTAGTTTCCTCCTTCTGTTGTATAGCTTGTTTATGGCAGGGGTCCACCAGACTGGTTTCCTTTTCTTGAAGGAGTGAGTCTTGGTTTTACTTGGGATAGCATTATCCATTCATTCCTGCAGATGCTCATAGAGTGCCTTTGTAAAGGTTTCAGCAGCTTGGATGGCATTGTCCTTTAGCATGGGGGCTGTGAACCTTTCCACCTCTGTCTTAAGTAACGTAAAGTTTGCTTTTGAAACGTTTTTCATGGTGGTTTCCTTGATTGGGGGTGGGGACAGAATATAGATATCCAGAGTGTTTAGTCTATGGTCTGATCTAACCAGTGAGGGGTTGACCTCCGGTGTGGAACACCGGTTGCCCATGTTGGTGATGACCAGGTCCAATATGTTGTTCCCTGTGGTGGGAGTGTTGACCAGTTGATCCAGGGCATTCGAGTTTATAAATTCTAGGAAGTGTTGGGCAAGGGAGTTAGTACTTGAGTAGTTCTCCCAGTTTATGTTTGGGTAATTGAAATCACCCAGTGTTAGGGTGTTTGGCAGGACCTTCATATTTCCCAGTGTCTCCAGAAATGCGGAATGGGGGTCCTGGGTCATGGTGGGTGATCTATAGCAAGCTCCAATTTGGATTGCAGTTTTGCCCATTGTTAGCTGCACATGGATGATCTCCGCCACTAACCTGGAGGTGTGGGTATCCTTGATGAATATGGATACACCCACCTTTTGTGTTTTGGTCCTGGTTCTGTGGCCAACAGGTATGGTATGAGTTATAGCCTAGTAGTAGTGCTGGGGTGCTCTCAGGATCCTTAAACCAGGTTTCTGTTACTGCACAGATGTCAATGTTCTCCATACTGAGGAGTGCCTCGAGTGCATGCATTTTGAGGTTTAGACTTCTGGCGTTCAGTAGCATTACCCTCAGTTTTTGGTTACTTGTGCTATTTATGGTGGTGGGTTTGTCTTTTGAGCCTTGCCTAAAAAAGGCACTATGGGGGCGGCAAGAGCCTTGATCAGTATTCGAAAGCCTAAGGGTGACAGGTGCAAGCCATCTCCTCGAAAACAACGTGGCTTGTTGAGCATGTCATCCCAGGCAGACAGATACTTGATCCCCTTTGAATGACACCAAAAACTTAACCAGTTGTTGAAAATGATAATTTTTTCTTTATACTGTGGCATCAATCTTGGTGAGGGCAGGATGCTACTCAGGGTCAGGGTCATACCGGTCTGGGCTACATGATCAGAGAGCTCTTCCATGTCTCTTTTCATGTAGTCCAGGGAGGTACGTCTGAGGTCATTCACACCAACATGGACAATGACAAAGTCGTATTTGTACTTGTTCTGGAGTGACCTGAGTGCTTGTGTTATGTGGCGGATCCTGGCACCTGACAGGTAGCTAACCATAACCTTCTTCTTGTCCAGCCTAGTTAGTGGGACATCAGTGTGCCGTTACTATAGAGTCGCCTATTACTAGTGTGTTGGGTATGTTATTTTGCCTTAAGAGCTGTGATTGCGTGGCACACTGATTATGTGAAGTATGTGTTTCATGGTTGGTGATGGGGTGTGGAGGTTGCTTGGATGTCTGCTTTGGAGGTCTCTGTTACTTTTGCAGATTTTTATTTAGAGCCTCCGAGTATGTTTTCATGTATTCATGTGTGTTATTTGCCGGTGTTGGTTTATTAGGTCTATGTGAGACTGGTAGTGTGTTGCAAGTATTACCCTTCTCCTCTTGACTGTCAGTTCCAGTCTTGGATTGAGAGAGCTTTGCCTCCAGTTTGGATGTATAATTGCATCTCTCACATATATTAGTGTTTGGTGGTAGGAGAAGAGGGTTGTCTGTGTACATGAGGCAGTTGTAACATTGCCTCAAAATGCCCAGATTCACCAGTTGGACTGGAGAGTACACCAGAAACTGCACTTTGGACATGCCTGAATAGGTAGAGTAAGCTGTTTTTCTGATTAGCTGGTGGGGACGAATAGAGAGCCTTGTCCTTCTGGACAGTATGGGGGTCTAGTGCTAGGGTTAATTAGTACTTGCTATGAGTTTTAAGCAAGTGCTTGACTGTGAAATGAATGGTTTGAGTGCTAAAGTTGAAGGTTTGTCTAGTTCCAAGGGTAAAATTGAAAAGTAGACTTCATGGAGCCGAGAATAGTTTAACTCTAGCTAACCGGCACTGCCCGGTGCACAAAACAACGCAAATGCGGTTTTTATAGCAGGGAAGTGAAAGATATATAAATTAGCCCAAAACGGCCGATAAACTACTAACTTCTGGGCTGAAACCACTCCTACAGGGACAGATAGGCTGCTCAAAGCTCCCCTCTCTCACAGGTGAACACAAAAACTTCCTTCTATCCAAGTAAGGTATGGGCAACACAGAAACTTGTAACACAGCCCTGGATTCAGCAATAACCTGAAAACTGGACTATACTAGTTCAGAAAGGCAGTGCTGCGGTGGTGGTGCTGTGATAGCGTTGTTGCCTCACAGTTAGACGTTGCCCGTACGATTCTCAGTTAGAGTGTCTTCTGTGTGGCGACATGCGTGAATGGGCGTTCCTTTGTTGAAGTTTGTGCATTAGGCCTGGCAAGCCAGCACGTCAAAATCTACTGCCAATCATTAGCGGACCGGAGTTCTGCTGTGGCGACCCCTAACCGGGAAAAGCCGAAAGAAAGAAACAAACTAGTTCAGAAAGGCGGGAAACAAGTATATTTTTTTGTTATTTTGTTTTTTTTCAAGAAATAGAGCAGATGCAATCAAAACAACACTTTAAATGCACAGAAAAGGCTATCACACTTTAGTGTGTAGCCTACAAACAGTTAAATAAATAATTTAAACACAAAATGACTTAATTCAAGTGCAGGCAGCAAATAAGTACAATATGTAGCAATAACAAACTTTTAAAATCACAGAAACGCTAAAATAACTGGCGATTTAGGCGGAATTAGTTAAGACAGCAAGAAAAGCAGAAAAATTATACTTAATAACTCCAAAGTCTCTCTTTTGTCTCTCTGCTGCTGTAGACTCTGCAGAACACCTGGAAGGCACTTGTTGAGCAGAATACAAGCACAAAAATTGTGCAAATGTGCAGGGAAGTGAAAGGGATAGAAATTAGCCCAAAATGGTTAACAAACTACTAACGTCTGGGCTGAAACCACTCCTCCAGGGACAGACAGGCTGCTCAAAGCTCCCCTGTCTCACAGGTGTACAATGAAACTTCTTTCCTTTCAAGTAAGGTATGGCAACACAGAAACTTGCAACACAGCCCCAGATTCAGCAGTGAACTGAAAACTGGACTATACTAGTTCAGAAAGGTGGGAAACAAGTATATATATATATATATATATATATATATATATATATATATATATATATTCAGAAAATAGAGCAGATACAATCAAAACAACATGTTACCCAATTAACCAGTTAAAAGCTCAAAACTGAGCCCTGTTCCAGCAGTCTTCAATCAGACAAGTTCTAACTGCAGACTCCTGCCACTGGGGTACAGAGAAACCTTCTCCAAAAAAGATGGCCTGGATCAGTGTACATGTTATACAAACAACACTAGTTTCAGCAGGCCTGAATCTAGTCTATGCTACAGCAAACAAGGCGTACCGATTTCATAAAGAAACAGTTCAAGTAAGCATGCACAATAAGCCTTTAACCAGAAATTCCCATCTCAGAAGGGCAGAATCTAGCCTCTCCTCCCACAAGAGTGCAGACCACAAACGTTCTTAATGTAAAATAACTGGCCTGAAGCCCAAGTGTTTAACCCAGAACTAATGCACTTTTAGAATAACAAACACTGAGCCTTCAATCAGCAGTTTCCAACTTAGAAGGATGTATGCTACCTGTCCTGCCACAACAGTGCAGACCACAAACCTTCTTAATGTAAAACAACTGTTTGAAGCCCAAGTGCTTAAACCAAAGGCTTAGAATAACAGTTACAATTTAATCAGGCTACTAACAAGCAGTGATAAAGGCAGCAGAATAAATTCAATTGAGTACTTTTAAGAAGAGGCAAAAGCAAACTAAGGTAATAAAGTAGGAAGAAACACAAATACAGTAAAGCAGATGAAGTGGACTTTTTTTTTTTTTTGTAGAGGGAGGAAACAGAACAGTTTAAGATACTATAGGGGAATGTCCTTCCCAAGTGCTCTCTCTGTACACAGCAGAGGAGATGGGACTGGCAGGAGTATCTGAAATCAAAATATGATCTCACTGTACTCAGCTGAATGAGCAAATGAGATGGGTCCAGGAGGAGTGTGCAAAAACAGATTTACAGCAGGGGTGGGCAATTCCAAAGCCACCAAGATTAACACCACAACAGGAAGCAGGAAGATGGGGTGGGGAAATAACTGCAGATAGAGACACACAATATTTACTGAATCAAAGACACACAATATTTACTGAATCAAATCTTAAATAAGTGCAGAGAAAGATATACTTAAATCAGCTTGTGTCCAGTTGATATATGCAGACAAGCCTCAGTAGCCACTAACTCCGACTAAAATGATTACTAAAAATGTAACCAACGCAGATTTTAATGCAAGCAGAAACCCCCAGGCTAACACTAACACAGGAATTTCAAAGCAGTCTAACAACTTTCAATGAGCCCAGATGGCTACACTTTTTCACACTTCAGGCAGCTAACTGCAGATAGACAGAGACACACAATATTTACTGAATCAAAGACACACAATATTTACTGAATCAAATCTTAAATAAGTGCAGAGAAAAGTATACTTAAATCAGCGTGTGTCCAGTTGAATTATGCAGACAAGTCTCAGTAGCCAGCAACTCCGATTAAAATGATTACTAGAAATGTAACCGACACAGATTTTAATGCAAGCAGAACCCCCAGGCTAACACTAACACAGGAATTTCAAAGCAGTCTAACAACTTTCAATGAGCCCAGATGGCTACACTTTTTCATGCTTCAGGCAGCTAACTGCAGATAGACAGAGACTCACAATATTTACTGAATCAAAGGCACACAATATTTACTGAATCAAATCTTAAATAAGTGTGTGTAATTAATGCCATTCCAGGGGTGTAGAGTCCATCCACCACACCCCGGGTGGGCATTAATTACACATTAACATACATCCTGTTGGGCATTATTGCTTGCTTACTTACCCATGTACTGGTTGTAATTCGTGAACATCAAACAGAGATTACCCCTGAACAGGCACTTTTATCAGCAGCATTAACCAAAGTCAGTGACAAACCTGTAATGAACAGATACTTCATTACCCTCACATGTAAGTACTGCACTTCACTAGCATAAAATGTAGCTCAACTGTACAGGAATGTCAGTAGTAACCTATGAGTGATATATGCAACATAAAAAAATAAAAACTATGAAGGAAATAAAAGATATTTTCCCTGCATTTGTATGCAACCTATGCATCAAGCCAAAACAGGCCCACAAGGATTAGGTCAATTTCATCATCATCCTTATAGGTACATGATCAAGCATGCTTATGCATCCACAATAGCTAGAAAATACAACATAAGTAATTACGACACAAATTAGAATAAGCCATTCAACAGATTAACATAACTATGTATGGCCCAAACACATATGCTTGGCCTGCTCACCACTGTGCATCAGACATAAAAGTCACCCAAGTTAGACACCCCAACAGTGACCAAGGCAATCTCTGCATAATCTGCACAATGTGCTGAGCATTAAATTATTAATAGGACTGTACTACTACTAACATCACTGCAACTACGATTAGAAGCACAACAAATAAAATTAGAATGTCAAACTTGTAGAGTAAAACAAAATGCAGGTTAGTACATACTCCATGACAAACTCAGACATTTCAGTAAATAAATAATACCTGTCCATTTTGTGCACCAGACATAGACAACTCTAAGTCACAAAGACATGTGCACAGGGCAGGGTACAGTCATCATCTCTTGTACAAGGTGGGAAGGAGGGGTGATTACACGAAGGCAAGCCTGACACAAAAGAAGTGTATTTGTGTATGTGTATGTGTGCGTGTGCGTGTGCGTGTGTGTGTGTGTGTGTGTGTGTGTGTGTGTGTGTGTGTGTGTGTGAAATTAAGTTAACAGCAAGTATGCATTGTCAGGACCAGTAGCACTGGATGTAAAGAAGTCAAATATTACAGATTTGTATAAGTGTGTGCGTGTGTGTGTTAGTGAAGTAGCATGGGCAACATGAAGTGAACTGTGTGTGCGTCTGCAGCAACACACCCAAAGCAATTTGTGTTAACACTATGTCCTGGCATCCTGGACAGCTGTATGCTGCACATGGTATAGGATTCAGTTCCCCGCTGCTGCTCTCACCCATGTGAACTACCTCTGCCAGTCGATGCACTGCTAGTTCATGAACCAGGCTAGATATTTTGTGAAACCCAAACATGAATGCGATGACTTGCTGGACGATCTTGAATTACGACTATGTCCATCACTCCAAAACTGTAAGTTAGGACAGGAAGAGCAAATTGGTTTATAGCTTGAATTTTGTTCCTAGATGTCATCACTGTTTTCAGGATTAATTTAAGCCTTCTAAAATATTCCTTACTAAGTTTTATTCGCATTTGTTCATATTTTATAGTTGATCCTTCATCAGTTCCCAATATTTATATACTCCCTCTTGTTCAAGTTCTTTTCTATCATATTCATGTCCCAAACTGATGTTTTCTTGGTGCTGCAGCTTTCCTGCTTTAAAGGTTGCTTTTGCACATTTATCAAGACTAAATGACATTCTTACATCATCTGAGAAAGTTTTGACCACTTGCAGCTTATCCCACTTAAACATTGTCCTATTCACCTCCTAGATAAATTCCTTCATCTGTTTATTAATTGCTGTCAATGTCTTCTCCTCTGGTTGATAAAAGTATACCTGACCTTTTATAAAACTAAAGGGACTAAAAACAATTTCACTGCTTGTATCTTGCTATCCATATCCATAAACAAGAGTTTCCAGTTTCTCGGTTTTTGTATTATCTTTCATTTAGTCTCTTCCCATGTATCCTTAGCTGCCATAACAGAAGCCTTTTTAATTTGTACTCCTAAATACTTCAATTTATCATGTCCCCATAGATATGGGTGTTGCTGAAACAATTTATGAGTGGGTGCAAAATTTGCAGCTATAGCCTTTGTTTTATCTTAATTAATTTTGTAACCTGAAAAGACTTGCAACTTTCTTAGAATGTTCCACATAACTGATATGTCCTTTTCTGGTTTTATCTGGTACAAAATAATATCCCCTGCAAAGAAAGCCAACTTTTCATGATTACCCATCAACCATATCCTTGAATTTGTTAGTCCCTTATTGTTTTTTTTTTGCCAATTACTCTAAATACAAAGCAAATAACAAAGGGGAAAGAGGACACCCCTGTCTGGTTCCTCTATTCACACACATCTTATCAGAGGAAGCCTCCTACTTTAATTTTTGCCTTCAAGCCTTCATATATCCCCCTAATTAACTGTATTATTCTATCAGGGAATATAAATACTTCCATTGCTCTGTTAATAAAATCCCATCTGATTCTGTTGAATACTTTTTCTCCATGAAATTCTACCAACAGCAACAGCATTTCCTACATTTTGCTTCCCTCTGGATCATCATTGTTCTATTAATGCTGCCAGATAGGTTCATAGGTAAGTACTAGGCTAGCTGCCATTGTGGGTCATTTTAAGTCTAGCCACTTTCCCTTTTTGTGCTTAAAATAACCTATCCCATTTGGTTATAAATTGGCCTTATCCATCCCACGGTCAATAATTATATATTACCCCTAATAAGAATAACGAGGATTATATAACAGATAATTTGAAGGGATGTTTGCCTCCCTTCCACAAAACCTCACTGATCCATATCTATCAATTTTGATATCACCTTTGTCATTCTTTTAGCTATTGTAGACACAAACATTTCATAATCATGATTTAAAATTGAAATGGGTCAATATGAACTTGTGTCTGATTTGTCTTAAACTTACTTAATTATTACAGCCAACACAGCTTTCTTCCAGGATGTTGGTGCTACCCCTCCTTTTAACATATTCCCTCCAGTGCAGTTCTTTTGAGTGTGTACCTTTAACCCCCAGTGGGTGTGGTTTGTGCCTTTAAAATATGAAGCTATCACCTCACAGTTCTAGCAAATACTCATTGATAAAGGTCAGATATCAGTACAGTTGTGTTTGCCATCATGTATGCTTCAAGATAAAATATTCTGATACTCCGTATATAACATGGTTTTGGAATTATTAGTGCAAATATGAACAAGCAATATTTGATGCCTAGAGGCGCAGTAGGAGGTAACTGCAGAAACGCCTAGAGGCACACTTGGTTATAATGAGTTAAAACACAGTTAAACAAAATCTTTCAGATCTTTATCACATTCTTCCCTCCTAGCTTTTAAACTTCCAAAGGAATACCATCCGTTCCTGGAGACTTTCCTGCACATTGATTATATGTCACTGTTTTTATCTCATCTCCTCCTATCTTAACTGTTAACTGTTGAGTCTCATCTACCTCTAAACATTTTTTTCTGTCTACCTCTAAGCTTGGCATACTGAAGTTTTCCATTAAATTTTCCATCTATGCTCTTTCTTCATTTCCACATTTCTCTGCTTTATACAATTGTTCTGGCAATACAGAATTATGTGCAGAGTTCATTGTTAATGGGACCACCTATACTGAGCCAGAAAATATAGCAAATGTACTTACAGACAAGTTCACCTCTAACATTATCCCTCTCTCCCCCTCAGCCTCCCTCAGGAAATACCTTTAAATATAACTTCCCATACTATCACTAGAGACCAGGTCCTCAATGCTGTCTCTAAGGCCAAGAGCACTGTACAGATGGGCCCAGATGATATCCCAGGATGCCTTCTAAATAGCACAAAACATGATCAGGCCCTCTGGAATCACTGTTTAACTATAGCGTCCAAATAGAATTTGCACCTCATGAATGAAGAGCAGTAACAGCCATCCCTCTGCACAAAGGTGGGCCATCTACAGATTCTGGAAACTGCAGACCTATAAGTCTCACTAGTGTCATATGCAAAGCCATGAAAAGAATTATCATGGAAATGATCAGTAATGACATAGGAAACCTTCTGACACTGAACCCAACCCAGTTTGGTTTCATCAAGGGCAGGTCATGCCTACTTAGACTGGTGGACTTCTTTGAGAAGATCACCAAAGCAATGGATGAGGGCAGAATAGTTCACACTGCCTACCTTGACCTGGCCAAGACATATGACATAATACCCCTCTTGAGCACTGTTGATAAACTCAAAAAATTAAGTGTAAACCCTTATGTCACCAGGTGGATAGCCAGCTGGCTCACAGACAGGACCCAGGATGTTAGAATTGGGAAGTCCACCTCTACAAAGAGGCCAGTCACACGTGACGTCCCTCAGGGATCAGTCCTGGAACCACTCTTTTTTGGCATTTACTTCTCTGAAGTTAAGGCCAATCTCAGGGGTCTCTGACTGACCAAATCTGCAGATGACTGCAAATTAAGAGTAGTTATAGAATCTCCCACCAACACTAATGTCCTCCAGGAAGGGCTGGAACAGAAAAATAACTTTTGCCAGAGCCATGGCTTAAAACTAAATGCCAATAAATGCATAGTAGTATCCTTCAGAAAGTCATCCACCCCTGGTAACTATCGTATTGATATCACACGCCCTAAGATTCAACCCAATAGTCAGGGAATTGTGTACTCATATAGACAATAATCCAACCTTTGACCATCATGTATCTATAGTAGTGAGGAAATCATTCTATGTTGTACAACTTATTAAGAAAAATATGGTGTCTAGGCCCAAGGATGTCATTGTTTCACTATACTAAGAATTCATCACACCTATCATTGACTACAATGCCCCCTTTAGTATGTACCTAACTAGGCACATCCAACAACTGGAATACAGGGCATAAGTGACCACCTCAATGTCCTATCCCTGTATTCTGTCTCCTATGGGCTGTTGAGGGGAGATCTATGCCTGGCATACAAGGTATTGTCTGACCCCACCCTGATGGACTTCCTGCATATTCACAAAACAAGCAGCACCAGACTTACCCATTCTAAAGACTTAAACCTTGTCTGTGATATAAATAGGACCTGATGGAGAGACCAATATGTAACCCAGAGACTACCCCTTCTCTGGAGCAGGCTTCCCATCCATGTGAAACAAAGTTCCTCCCTAACCCAATTTAAGTGTAACTTGGATAATTGGATGGGGAGCAAGAAATTCATCCCTGTTTGGCACCTGTGTCTCTAATGGACACAGGTAGACTGTAAATTGTTTATCTTCCAGGCCCCTTCTTGTAAATGCTTTATCTCCAAAGTCCGTGATTCCACTTATCAAGGGTACCAAAACTTGTTAGCGATTTGGATTGCATGATTAGGCTTCCACAGGCTCTAGTTTTGTTAGCCTAGTACACACCTATGAACTTATGAAATGCTTTTCAGGGGAGTATGTCAATCTATTGAATGTGATTTCAATGAATGGATAGAAACTGAAGCCAGTTCACTGAAAATGGCTACAGTGGATTGCCTTTTTTTCTAGTGTTGTGTGACCTCGGAGTTGGTACATATAATTCCAGGAGGTGAGAGGGTGTCATTTAACATGGGGGTATAGGGGGCTTACCCCTTGCAAAAAAAATGTTGTTTCAATGTTTGCTGAAGGTTATTTTGGCAAACTGTTTTCATCTGGACTCATCGTAACTGCCCTTGATGGATTGACATAAATCCACTTTTTAGTCTACCCACAAGTTTAACATAGTCAACAAAAGTCAAATCTCTGTCACTTTTTGTTGTAAAGCCATACTTCTCAAATGTGATTGATATTTTATAATCTCACGTTTATTCACTAATTTCAGTGTTGCTGATCTTCTTTCTGTTCATCTCCATCTCCCAACAGCAGACTCTATTTCAAGTGTAAGGTACTCCCGACTCTTCTACTCAACTATTGTGCTTTTTTTCTGTCTCTCAAACATTTTACTTTGGAACACTGGGAAAGGTTTCACTGGCAAAGTCTCTCTATGAGCTTTATTGTCAGAAGGATGAGAAGCAGAGTCCCCTTCTGTTTGATGGATTACTTTTTGTTGGGCAAACTTTTGTATTTCCTCCTTAGCCTGATCTCCATCAAAAATGTCTTTGATCCTCCAAAAAAAATATTCTAAAGACAGCTGGATACAGCAACTTGAATTTCAAACATGCCTCTCAACATTCCCTGATTTCTGGGATAAATTTGCTTCGCTTCTGTTTGGTGTATGGTGAATAATCATTGTCCACAAACAGTTTGCTGTCTCCAATTTTTAATACTTTACCCTTCTGCCACAGTTTTGCCAGAATGACGTTTGGCGCATGCACTCAATGTGCCCTTCAGTTAACATTGTTGTGGAATACCAGTCCAGTTGTCTATTTGTGCTTTTACAAAGTTTATACAGTTTCTTCCATTTTCCCTGTTAGAGCAGAAAATATCAGGCTTTCTCTGCATGCTCTGTCCTCAAACTCTAGTTTGAAACAGTTCTACTTGAGAAGTCCAGCACTCAGCCAGGCTTTTCTTCATTTTGACCTCTGATTTTTGCATTTTTTTCAGTTCATCTAAATACCTGTTTAAAGCTTCTTCCATTTTTCCAGCCTTTTGTTATTTGAGTTGGTATACTCCATCAGTATTTCATTTATTTTAATCAGCTCTGAGTACATTTGATTTCTTTCTTTCTCTAGTTTACAGGAAGCCATCTCTTGTACCTGAGCTGGAGCATGAACTGATTTATTGCTGAACAACTGCATGATACTTCACAGTCGTTGTTTTCTCTTCACCTTTTCTAGTTGATTTTCATTCAGACACTCCAGTTTCTTCTTTGCTAGCTTCCAGGCAGTATGCTTACCAGCCAGTAACTGAATTTTACAAAAGCTGGCAGAATTACTATCTTCTAGCTCTCAGTTCCTTTTTTCATACTGGGAGAGCTGAAATTAAGCTGTTGATCAGTGTGTAGCCATCTTGGTAGTCATCAGCTGTTAAACCTTTGTTTATTAAAAGAACATTGCAAAGTGTGGATAGCACTCAGTCATTCACTAATGTAATAAAACAACAGTACCTCCTCCCATGACTGGACCCCAGCAAACACAATAGCAATAGCACAACCCTTCATAATGGAACATGTTATGTCAGGCATATACAACACCCTTACCATAGAACATTTCAGAAATGCTCCTTTAACATACTTAAACTGCTCAAGTTAGAAATGCATTCACATCCTCGGAGAAATGATTCCAGAAACCTACAAAATAGAAGTGGTTAATCATTGCAATAGCCAGTGTTATACTTTCATTACAAACACAACTGTATAAAGTGCAGACATCACACAGTTTGCTAGAAAGACATACTAAAATCATACTGTAAACAGTAATTTAAAAGAACATAGCATACCCTGACAAGAATTATAAGACAGTTCTCCCAAATGTATTTAAATGCAGCAAGTCAAATCAGTCAAACGTTAGTATTTTAGTTCTGAAGCAGTTGGAGAAATCAAGCATTGTTCCCTAATGTGATAGAAGTTCCTTAGTTCCAGTTTGTACTAATATCATGTAGATTAGCCACCTTTGGACATCAGGTGTCAGATCATTATCATTATTGAATTACTCAATCAGCTTGAGGTGCTGGTCTGGTAAACATGATGTGATGGCCTACATGATGCAGTGCACATGCCATAGCAGTGAAAGAGTGAGTATCCATAATTTTGCCTAGCTAATACCTTGCTAATGTGACTCATCAACAGTAGTACACAATTAATTAAGTCTAACACTTTTGCTGATGGGAAGGGCACCTACAGGGGGTATGTCAGAGACAATAGGCTTACTGCATTTTTTATTACATTTACTGATCTAGGAGATAACCTATATCAACATATCGCTAAAAGATAACTGTGCTTTTGAGTAAAAATTGTAAATCATATCAAGTCTATACAACTTAAATATCCAAAGAGAAAAGTTCAAAATTATTGCAAATTGTAACACAATAATGTTCCAAATGCATCAAAAATTAATAATACTCACAAAAGAAAGGGATGAACATACCATTATTTTGCAGATATTTGTTTGTACCCTGACATGTTTCAGTAGTATAAATTGTGCAAACATCCCATTCAGAAAGACTTCCACTGTGAAAGGACAAATGACAACTGTGACAGCATGGGTATATTGCTCCCTAAATATAAATATTAGAATTACAAATCTGAATATATGTGTTGTATGTTCTCTGCCTCATAATGTTGGTGTTGCTGTGGCAAGAACTGTTAATCTTGTCAATGTTTCATGCTAAAGCTATGGTTTCACTGTTCAGATTTAGAGTGTGATGTATGTGTGAAAGTAGTGATCTTTAATGTTAACATTTTAATGGCATAAAAATCACAAAGTTAAGAAATCATTGCACTGATTCATGTGTTGTCTTTTTTGTGTTCATCCTTTGCATGATGCTTGGCATTGTGCATTGCTGATTGACAGTTGTGACTATCACTGAAAGTCAGTTAACTTCCCAAGCAAAAAAATCAAAAAATTAATTTGGCAAGCCATCAACAGTGCAAACAAGAATGGTGCTGTTGTGCTTCAGTCAGCCTTCTGGACAGTATTGACTGCAGAACATACACCTGTTATGCATAATTTTCTCTGTAGCTCAAAGTGATAAATAAAGTAAGTCCTGAGTAACAGCACAACAGATGCAGAGTTTGAATATAGCATTGGATATTTTGAAGTTAGTATTCACAATTAAATAATCTTTTGAGTACTTAGGTTCATAGGTTCATAGGTAGGTACTAGGCTATCTGCCCAAGGGCATTTATAAGCCTAGTCAGAGTGTGCCAGCTTTCACCGCCCCATTGATTAATTACCTGAGCCTCTGTCAAGAAGAGCCAATGAAGTGATCCCAGGGGTGTATTTTCTGTTACCCATCCACTCGTCAAGGTTTCCCTTGAAGAGTGTTAGTGAGGGGCTCTGCCTAATGTAGTTAGGAATTTTGTGCCAAAGCATGGGGAGTCTCTGTGACAGAAATCTATCCCTCCAGCATGTTCTATTAAACTTGAACTTGAACCTGAAGTACTATTGCAAGTTGCAGTGTGTGGTTTGTAACAACAGATATATGTATAATGAGTGATACACACTTATGTTGTGTGTATAATAGATGATAAATGAGATAACTGTGATCTGTGTCACTTGCAGTCTTCTTAGTATTGATTACAGTAATAACATATTTTTATGTGCATGATGTAACAGACATGCTATGCCCTAAAGTGTGAGGAAATAAAATCAGCAACATTAGGAAATAAGGGTCCTTAATCAAAACATTTGTAAGTATGCCTGAACAATTATTAAGGACAGTAATACATTTACTTAACACAGATGTACATTTTAGTTGTATATGCTGTGTGCATGACCTTATGTAAACTCCTGTGTGACCCCTTCCTCAGTAACTTTTTTTGACATAAATGCATGATTAAGTGAAACCGAAATGCAAGTTATCATGCATCAAACATTGTTAAAACATTCAAATTTTCTAGTTAATGCCATAGGTGTTGTGTTCTAATTTCAGTATTTTGATGTGCTGTTGCTGTTGACATTAGTGATCCTAACTATCAACAATTCACTTGTAGAAAGCTACGTCTTGGATAAATCAACACATTGCTTTATTTATTTTTTTTGTTATTTGGCTTTAGTCTTTTTGCAGTGTTTGGTACTGCACATCTGTGGCTAGTAGTGAATGCAAGAACACAGGTGCCAACTTCCAAGTTCACAAACAAAGACGTCAGTAGGAAAAACCACTTTAATGTAACCAGCAAAGCTTTCGGATATAATCCTTTATCAATACTAAAATACATGAGCACATACTCTGTATATATAGGTCCAAAGAGTCATATGACTGACAGCCAAAAGTCACATGACCTACGTCTTAAAGCTAATACATAAAAAAGATCATAAAAAATAAAAAATAAAAGATAAAAATACAAGTATCAAATGCATATTCAATACATATAAAAAATGTTTAAGTGAGTAAACAACTAACATTTAATACCATATATACAATACTGTATCACAACCTAGTCCTGCTAAGCTTAACTAATATTGGTTTGATACTAATCATGCTGTTAAGACCAGGGGTAGAATCACTGGCCAATCTCAATATCCACCCATACTCTTTGATTTCTAGAGCATTATTGATATCCCCACCCATAATGGAAGGTTGGACACAATCTATGGCCCTGAACTTAAAAGTGTGTTGCTGCCCACATTCTAAAATATGTTTATACAGGGCATTTGTATCTACACATCTCCTAATATCTGATTTGTGTTCTGTGATCCTTTCCTTAAGTTTTCGTGTAGTTTTACCTACATAAAAGGAATTACAGGCCATACAGGTAGCTAGGTATACCAAGTGAGTAGTTGTGCAAGTTGCTGATATATGAAACTTATACATCATCCTGTTTACAGGATGTACAAAAAAGTCACTTTCTTCACTAATAATGTTCTCGCAACAGGAACAATTATAACATTTATATGTACCAGGACTACAGGAAACAGATGTGTAGATATTAATAGGAAAATCCTTGTAGCACAGTACACTCTTAAGAGTTCTCATATTTTTATAGGCAAAATAAGGTCTAGTGCCTAGAATTGCTTTCAACTCATCAGAGGCCAATAGGACTAACCAATTATAACATATAATTCGTTTAATTAAAGGTGTTTTCAAACTATAAGAGGTTACATATCTCACCAGCGTTTCTTGTGGGGTGGATTTATCATTATCCCTCACGTTCATAGAACATCCGGAAAAGATTGGCTCTAATGTTGTCTCCCTGTCTTCCAACAATTTCCTTTTTTCATTTAATAATAGCGTATCACCATATCCACTAAAAACAAAATCTGCCAACATTTCATCCAACTGTTTGTCAAAACAGTGGTTATCAGTATTGAACCTACTAAGCCTACATAGCTGGGATCTTACTGTACTTCTAAAAGTGTGAGGTGCATGCATACTGCTAGCATGGGTATATCTGCCTGCACAAACATCCTTCCTGTGTAGACTTGTATGTATAATGCCCCTCTCAATGGTCAAATTAATATCTAGAAAGGTAATATTGGTTTCTGAACAACACATTTTAAATTTCAAAAAAGATGATAATGAATTTAAATATGACGCAAACTCATTTAGTTCTAACAGTGTACCCTCCCACAATAAGAAGCAATCATCAACAAAACGTTGAAAAAATTTGATATTACCTCTATATGGGTTAGTATCACAAAACAGATGTTTCCTTTCCCACTGATAGAGTACTAAATTTGCGTAGGTGTTGGCTACAGAAGTACCCATAGCCACACCTGTAAGCTGTAGGTACAAAGAATTGTCAAAGAGAAAGACATTGTTCCTTAGTACAACATCAATAAGGCCACACATATTTTCAATTTTTCCAAAATTAGGATCAGGGCAAGATATTAAAAACTCTCTTAACAACTCGATTCCTACATCAATCGGAATAACCGTAAATAAAGAAACAATGTCAAGTGTGACTAGATAATATTTTTTGTTAATCAAGTCTGCCTTTCCCATATTGTACCAAGCCTTTAACTTGTATACAAAGTCTATGGTGTCACGTAGGATGGACTCACATTTATTGAGGTATGGTTGGAGTTGTGCATGTAAGTATACAGATATGGGTTCAGTCACCCAACCAGCACCCGAGACAATAGGTCTCATGGGTGGATCTTTTAGTGACTTGTGAATCTTTGGGATGCCATATAATTGTGGAGTAACAGGGCAAGAAACAGTCAAGTAGTTGAACAAGTCAATGTCTATGTCACCATGTAGTTGTAACTCATATATCACCATATTTACATATGAGATACAGTTCTTAACATCCACACAGGTAATACATTTAAAAGCCACAGTATCCAACAATAAAATTGACATAGCTGAAACATACTTATCCCTATCCATAAGCACTACCACTCCCCCTTTGTCAGCTTGTTTAATGATGATATTCCCACTAGACTGCAGGTCCCTATATGCTTTAAACTCTTCAAAAGTTAAGTTAAAACTTTTTTTACCAAATCTAAAGTTTCCATTATAAACATCTCTTATCTGGCGCTCACAGAGATCATGGAATGCCTTGAGCACTGGTACGTGGACAGGAACAAAAGTACTCAAACACTCAAAGCTTCCTTTTGTTAATAAAGTATGGCCAAATAGTAATTTCAAACTCAGTAGTCTAGTAAACTGTTTCAAGTCTGTCAATGCAGAAACTAGATCGTCGCTAGATGAAGGTATGAAATTCAGCCCTTTTGAAAGAAGCTAGTAATGAGCTTCATGTAATTTAAAGCTAGAAAGGTTCAACGTACCTCTGTGAATTTCTTGCTGAATTTGCTCACCCCTAAAGGGCTATCCAGCTTTCTTTTATTAGATGCACCTACATTTGGAGTGGGTGAGTTTCTTAAATGAGTGACACGCTCCTTCACAGTCTCCGCTTGTTCCAAAGAGAAACGCCTATTTGAAAAATTGAGCGTTGTTTGTTGTGTCTTCCTGTTTTTTGCACTACTAGCGTTATCTCCATTAACAGTTGACTGCTTACCATCCAACGAGACTGTAGAAGCTCCTACCAGTAGTAGTAGTGAATGCCAATTAACTTCTCGAGCCAAAACATCAACAATTAAATTTAGCATGCTGTCATTAGTACAAATGATGACTGGTGCTGGTGTGCTTCAGTCAGCAATCTGGACAGTAGTGAATGAAGCAAATACACCTGTCATGTAATTTTTCTCTGTGGCTCAATGTGTTAATGCAGTAAGGTCTGAGTAACAGTCAGCAGAAGTAAAGCAGGGTTTGATTACAAATTGTTTAACTGAGTAGATTAGAATAAAGTGTTGTTTGTACATTTGTATTAGGAATTGAACACGAATCACAATTGGAAATTTGCAAACTGAAACATGCAACACAAGTCTGTCTAATGAATGCTAAATAAGTTAACTATACTCTGCATAAAATCCGTTAAGCATAACAATGATCATAGTTAATTTAAATTACATTTGCATATGTATGGTATTACCAGTATTTATTGGGTTAAAGTATAACTCATTGCAATTAGTAGCATTAGCTGTGTAGGACAGTATGTCGTGTAATGTATGCATAGCACTTCATCAACATGTTTGAAAGAGAACTGAATCTATGAGAAAGCAAAGACAAGCTGCAGCTAAATCAATAAGTAGCAAAGCACTAAATGTAGGTCAATCAACACAGTTCATTAGTTGTGAGTGACAAAGGGTAAAGTTGAATGTCTCAGCTTTTATACTGTTTTAGAGGATATAGTCCTGCCTCTAATACAAACATAGAACTTAAATCTTGTCCTTTAAAGGCTATTGTTTATTGAAATGTATACAATGACTTCTAATTAGTATTAAAAATGTGCACACTGATTGGTCAGCCCAACCAGCAAGCCCATTGTAAATCAAGCATATACAAACAGAAAAAAAGTTCAGCTGCTGAACTACCATTGAACGGACAGACTTTTCTATTGATATATCCTACTGAGGGCAGACCAAATTAAAAAAAAAACAGGTACATTCTGTAAAACTAAAGAAGTGAAATGTACCTGATTTTCCTTGTGTTTCTGTGCTGTCTTGACAGATTGTCATACCTCTAAACTGTCTGGGTTTTTGCCTTATACTTAAAAAAATTGAGATTCTTTTTTCGCCATTGCTTCTGTTGAACAGCACTGATATACTGTGCAAGCGTGGGAACATAAGTCCCATAAGCATGTGCAGTATATCAGAAAATGCAGAAGAACAGGGAAACAACATGGAGGAACACTACAGCGCCATTATGCAAAAACATTATTTAAGAAAAGTAAGCAATTTCTTTCTTACATAATGTCACTCTATAACTATAACCCACACTTGCCGGATTTACCCACAGTTGTCTTTGTTTGATTACTCTGCCTTCGCCTTCATGATCAAACCACAACAACCATGGTGAAATCCAACATTACCCACACCCACTCATGGGTTATTGCTTAGGTATTACCATGTCATCTCTTATTCTGATCACAGAGCTTGCTTTAGAAATGCTGCCTGAAGCATTTTATTTCTAAACAAATGGTTATTGCTGTAATAAGCACTTCTTAGTCATTCAACTTTAATATCACGTTAGTCACTCCATTTATGTTATTTGGTAAGGAAATTATTATTACGTTTGATATCTGTCTGAATGTGCTGTAATGTAAATAGAAATTAATGAAAAATTAATTTGCAATATACAAAAGTTACAACAACAGCTGATGTAGAGCTTAATGTAATCACATTACTAGTCTGCAGAAAACTGTCATGTATCTTGGGTAGTACAAAAAATGAGACACAATATCTGTTTCTGTTCTTCATATTTAGACAGTATATAAAAGTAAAAGCAATGACTGTGTTTTTGTCCTTTGTACATTTTTATTTCAATTATTATCATCATGATATATATTCACATGTTTAAGAATGTTAGCACACATTTTATATTTTCTTAATAGAATATTCACTGTGCTATAGCAGAGTATAGTGTGTCAGCATGCATCGTGCAGATTAGTCAGTGGACGACCTTTTGTTCCATTCTGCTGACCCTTAGCTAACAGATTTTCATTCTAATTTTATTCTAGTAATAGGCTGACCATATGCTTTCTGAAAGTTACTCCTCATAACTGGTTTACACCTGCTGTTTTAGAGGAATTAATTCCAGTCAATTTATATTGATAATTATGTGTTTGCTAGAGAGAGGAATTTTTATAAGCATTAATTTATAATCTTTCTTGACTGAGGTCCTTTTAGCCAGGCAATGCATCCTCTTGTATCTTTTTATTCCTTCATTAATTCTTAACATATTTCCAGCCACCACTGACATTTATATAAAAGATTGCCAAAATATACTATTCAGGGAACATTTTGTAAGCTGGTGTCTCAGGTTTGTTTGAGATTCCAATATTGTAACAATGTTTTACTGACGTCACTCAAATCATTGCAAAGGAAAATGTTTCAGAGGAATAAATAATTACCTTAAAATACAAGTCCAATAACATAGCAGCTCAAAACCCAGCATATAAAGGCTTATTAGAAATAGATCTCTCTCCATTCATGTTCAGATTGTTGCACCTCAATGTACACCCTGAAAACATATGGCATTCATGATTCATATACAGAATACATCAGTTTAGCTTCCATTTTTGTCATGGGTTCAATTTCCAGATGCTATCAGTCACAGTTTGAAAAGTAGACAACAAAGAATAAAAACAAGGCCAGGTACACGGATGAAGGCACGATACCAAGAAGCTTCCAATAAATCAATATGAGTAAAACCACCTGGACTTAATGATGCTGTGACTTTAAAACCTTTTCTTTGAGCATGTAATTTACCACATTGATTGTAGTATTTTTAAAGTATGCTAGTAATGATTTACTCATATTGATTTTGTGATGTTTAGGGTTTGCCAGTGTTGCTTTTTAATTATATTTGTGTCTCTTCTTTAGATATATAGAGAATATGTATTTCTTTTTATTGGTAATTGCCCTTTGATTGCCTTATGTTGATAGGCTAATGGATGTTTAAATAGTGAATTGATGTGAAGTGCTGTAGTCTAAAGAAGCGATTTTATTGTGAAAGCACTTACTCTGTCATTTGTATAATAAACATTGCCTTTGGTTGCCATGTGGCTTGATACTTGTTTTATTTACAGTTTGTAAAGTATATGTCCCACAAAACCATTATGTCCCAATTTATATAAATGTAACCAATAACAGCAATGAATATTACCAACAAAATTCAAAATGTTATGTCACATTTCTTTGTCACAAGAGTATATGCAGGATTACCAACCACCATATCAGAGCATTAGTCAGGACCAAGTCTCACTGACAATGTTTCGTACCCGAACTGTACTTTGAAGAAATCATACCCCAATTTTTCCCTAGGTAATTTGTGTGCTTTCTGTCATGCAAATGCATTTGACAAGGTTGTTTGTCATTGCACACAGGCTGGTACATATGAGACCTGAATGAGGTGTCAATTCCTTGTCATTTTTCTGATATCCTTGAGAAGATATGGCAGGTGAGGGTGTTGCTCTATTTAGAGCCCAAAGGTAGTGTCAGGAGGACTCCATGATCTTAGATCTTTGTTGGACTCCTCATAAAGCACTATAGCTATAGGGTTTTAGAGCAGGGCTATACCGGGTCTCAGTACAAGACTTGAGGTTTGGAATAGCTTAGCCAAGGCTGTCACCAATTCAATTGGCATTCTACGCACTGGTAAGCAATGTCTTCACTACTACAGTGACATAACAACCCACAAGCATGATCTCCTTAGTGAATGGAAACATTATTTTAAAACTCATAACCCATAACCTACAGTACCTGACCTGTGTAAGTAAACTGGCCCATCACTACACAATACAATATCATGACTTGCCAACACATACAGATTGTCATTAATTTTCTTTTTTCTGTATTCTTTTCTTTACAGCTTCTGATGAGATTGAAAGGAATAGTGAAACATATCAGGACAGACTGGCATAGCTCAGAAAGGCATGGGCTAAGTGTGTGTCATACATAAATGCTAGCATTATCATCATCATCGTCATTTACGTTATCAATGTGGAGGGCGTCACACTACTGAGAAGGCATACCTTACATATATATATCAAACATGCATGTTTGCTTAAACAGCTCTTGAGCATTACATTAGGCAACGTGTAATTAATGTAGCTGTGTGGGGGTCCCAATCTAAGCAACAGCAATTATCTTCGATTACATAATATGAAATTAATGTTCTGCAATCAGTAAGTAATTATACAATTGCAATATTTGTAAATGGACATTACTTGGAATACAAATGTCATATAAGTAATATCACAAAACTGTTTGCCCAATGTGTATAATAAAAGTGAGACTGATGTGTCAATTAAAACACACATATATGACTTTGTATTCATATCTGGTTGTGCCAAAGGCTATCATAATTATATGTACATTTTGATTTACACATTTACTGATGGTAAATGACAGCTCACATCTTATCACAAAAACTGGTGAGTTTTTTCCTTCATCTGCATTAGTCTGTTGTCCCTTGCACTGCTGTGCTTAGCCTCATTGTTCTATGGAAAGATACACTAATTGCAGTATGGGGAGACTGTTGTCATATGTTAAATAGGCTTTAAGGATGAAAGTGCACCATATGGGCTGTTTAAGCTGTCATTATTATCATGTAGTATGCTGTACACATATTCCCTTATTTCATACTGTTTTATTGTCATTTCAAATTTGTGCATTTTAGCACCTAACTTTTGCCTTCCTTTGTTATGTGATCAGCTAATGATCATGTCTTTAGACTGTTGATGCAGTTTGGCAGGTGTTGAAATCCAGCATCAGCTCTAAAATTATGAACATTATCATTTGTCATTGAATTTTGCCTTATTAAGTCATGGATGCATATGTTATTCCACCAGCTGTACCTTGCTTCATCCTTTATGTGGTTTACAATTATCCCAACCTTGCTCATACCTCTGCAGCTATAAGTACATGACATCTAGTCCAAGAAATAATTAATGGGGAGACAATTTATAAAACACTAGGCAGGCATATGTTAAAACATGATCCTCTACACTTAGAAGGTGCTGGGATGAAATATTTAGCATTAGCATGCATTATCTGAAGAATATCAGGTCTAACATAGATGCATGTTCTATTGTAGTGACTTTAGTACTCAGTGATGTAATAGAAACAGAAAATGCATGAGGAACAGTACAACATGGCTTAAACATGTATAACATCAGAAAATATTAAGGACAATATAAGTGTACCCCTGTGCTATCCATGTAATCAATACAATGATCATGACACATGTTTAAATGATGACACTGAAAACGTTAACATGACACATTTTCTGGAATGGCTCATAATTGAAACTATATATATGTCTGTACTCCTTATTTGCATGAAGCTTGACATGGACCACTAGACCAAAAACTCAGAAAATAATTATGTATGCACTAATACTTTACCATCAATTGTGCAAATGAACTTTTCAGCAGTGTGCTTCAGGAAGGGATTTGACAAAAAAAGCAGTGCTCGTGGCTTCTATCAGTTGTGCATGTTTTAGTGCCTTCTTCTAGTCAACATTTGGTGAGTTCACTGTGATGCTGTCTAACCATTACATACTGTGAATTAAAATTTTACTCCAACAGATTGGAGTTGCAAATGATATACAATGGTATGGGACTTATGGACACAAACTTGCTGAAAGGTATTAAGTAGTGACCCTTCATATGTGTGGCATGTATGTTTTGTATTTACACTGCACCTTCTACAAATATTAGGAAATATGGACAATGGCACACCAGCAAATGAAGATTTGCACACAATGATCATGAGATGAAAAGGCAGGAATGCTTGGGGATGAATCCATTGTTTGGCAATCATGATTACCATCCATCGTATACATGGTCAATACAACATAATGTGAAACAGCTAGATATGATTCACAGTACTACAATAGACATAAATGAAATTATATATGACTTATCTGAGCAGTATGAAATGAGCTGTAATCAACACATTGCTGTTCTGCTTGCCTGTCAGAACACATTCCTTTTCTCCAAAACATATGATGTGCACTACACATATTCACACTTGTAGTCTGGTTTCTCCTGTTGGTAGATACAATGTACTCTCATATAAGCAAGTGTTCAAATCCAGCAGTGACTAGTATGAGTGTGTGTGCATGTGACTTTAGTGGAGTCTTGGAGCTTTTCTCCCTGGGAGTCCACTGAAAATGGGGTCCTACCAGTCAGACCTTCCTGGTAATCAAATGTCATTAAATAAATAAATAGTACTAAGTTGACTGGCTATACCCATATATCTGATATATACAATTCCATTCAGGAGAAACACTTGCACAGGGAGAGATCTCCCTCATCAGTTTCATTCCCTTTTAGGCTGAGCATCTGCTATGCAGCACACTGATAAGTTCATCCATTCAATCACACACTAGTAGTCAGACTTCTCATAGGGTACTGGTGGATGATATCATATACTCTAGCTTGTGTACTTAGATAAGTAGATGCTCGAATCCAGCAGTAACTGACTAGTGTGTGTGTGTGTGTGTGTGTGTGTGTGTGTGTGTGTGTGTGTGTGTGTGTGTGTGTGTGTGTGTGTGTGTGTGTGTGTGTGTGTGTGTGTGTGTGTGTGTATGTGTGTGTGTGTGTGTGTGTGTGTGTGTGTGTGTGTGTATGTATGTATGTTCATAGGTTCATAGGTATGTACTAGGCTATCGGCCCTAGGGCCTATATAATTCTAGCCAAACGAGGTTCCCTGGCTTTCGCCACCCAAGAAAATTACTTTCTTGTGCCCTGTTGAGCAGCGCCATAGCATTGATCGCCAGGGTGAATTTCCTGTTTCCCATCAAATTGTCAAGATTCCTCTTAAAGAGGGCTAATGAGGAGCTCTGCTTGACATGAATGGGTAGCCTGTTCCAGAGCATGGGAAGTCTCTGGGACAGGAATCTATCCCTTCAGCATGTTCTGTTTATTGTGGTGACAAGGTTTAAGTCCCTGGAGCGTGTGGCTCAGAGAGATTGGGATTTCTTTAAGTGTAGCATGTCCATCAGATCTGGGTTAGACATGGCTTTGTATGTTAGGTCGCCTCTGAGTAGGCAATATTTGATGGAGTAGAGCTGGAGTTTTTTGAGACGGTCTGCCTATGGCATCTGTTTGAGGCCAGTAATCCTCCTAATGAGGTACTTCTGTGGCCTTTCTAGTTGTTGCAGATATCTTGTGAGGTACATGCCAAATGGGGCATTGTGCTCTATAATGGGTCTGAAAAGGGATGAGTAGAGAGGAACGATGACCTCTCTTTTTCTGGAGGAGAACCCCTTTGTGATGAGGTTTGCCACGTAGAAGGATTTCCTGATTACTGTGGCAATGTGATTATCAAAGGAGAGACTACTGTCCATCTGCGTCCCAAGGTCTCTTATCACACTTTCAGTGTTTAGTAGGCTACCGCCTATGTTGTAGTTTATGGGTATGGTGTTTTTCTCAAAGGAGATGACAATGCACTTCTTGGCAATGAGCTTTAGGCCATGACTTTGACACCAAGCATCAGCCTCAGTGAGGTCCCTTTGTAAAGTGTCCACATCCTTAGACAAATCTATTATGGCTCCTAGTTTGCAGTTGTCTGTGCATTTCTTTAGCTAGAGACCAGCTGTATTAGCCTGGACTTCAGAGAAGTAAATACCAAACAGTAGAGGACCCAGGACCAAACCCTGTGGTACTCCGCTTGTCACTGGTCTGAAGTCAGATTTGGAGTCAGCTACTTTCACTGTGTGGGTTTTGTCTGTGAACCAGTTGGCCACCCATCTTGTGACATATGGATTTATGCCTAGTCTAGTGAGTTTATCTGTAATACCAGAGTGGAGGATGGTGTCTAAAGCCTTGGTGAGGTCAAGATAGGCTGTGTGCACCACCTTACCCTTCTCTATGGCTCTGGTGACTGTTTTGAAGAAGTCAATCAGGTTTAGGAGGCATGATCTACCTTTTACAAACCCAATCTGAGTGGGGTACAGAGTTTGGAGGTTACCTATGTGTTTGTTTATAAGCTCCAGGATGATGTGTTCCATGGCCTTGCAGACCAGGCTTGTCAGGCTAATGGGGCGGTAGTTCCCGGGGTCAGTGGTGGCACCCCCTTTGTAGAGTGGGATAATCACCACTGTGCACCATTCCATAGGCACAAAGCCTGAAGTGAGGTTGTGGCTGAACATTGTACTTAGGAGGGGTGCCAGTTTGTTCTGTAGTTCATACAGAATGCAGCCTGGGATGTTGTCCAGTCCCCATGGATGCTGTGTTCTTGGCTTTGGAGACTGCGGTCTTTACCTGTGCATCTGTGATTACAGGGGCTTTGCAATCTTCAGGTATGGAGATGGGCCCTTTGGGGGTTGAGGGAGGTGTAAAGTTTGCACTGAACCTGTCTGCCAGGATGTTGGCAATATCAGTTGGTTCGGTAAATGTAGTGCCATTACGCTGTAGTTCCAAGCAGATCTGAGTGTTGCCATTGAGATTCTTGACATAGCTGTAGAAAGCTTTGTGGCTGTCTTTAGAATCCATGGCGATTTTATTTTTGTAACAAGTGTGTGTGTGTGTGTGTGTGTGTGTGTGTGTGTGTGTGTGTGTGTGTGTGTGTGTGTGTGTGTGTGTGTGTGTGTGTGTGTGTGACTATAGTGCTAGATAGGTAGGACTGGCTTCAACCATAGATCTGATATATATACTTCCACCCAGGAGAAATATTTAGACTGGGAAAGGGCTTCCATGCTCAGTTACATTTCCTTTTAGGCCAAGAATCTGCTCAGCATCACATAGATGAAGTTATCCATTCAAATGTGGTGTATCTAACACATGCAGTCAGCCTTCTCCAGTGGCATTGTCAGTTAATACAGTGTACTGTAGCTTGGGTAGTTAGATGAATAGATGCTCAAATCCATCAATGACTAACTTGTATCAGTGCTTGTATGATTGTAGAGCAATAGAAGAATGGCTTTACTCACAGATCTTATCTCTAGATCTACACCAGGAGTGGGCTTCCCATTAATTTCATTCCCTTTTAGCACAAACATCAGATTTGCAACACAGTGATGACATAATCCTTTCAAGTGTATTCTGTCTCACACTTGTAGCCAGACTTCTCCTGTGGCACTGGAGATTTATACAATGCTCTCCACTTGATGTAGGTAAGCAGGTGTTCGAATTTGGCATTCTCTAAATATTGTCAGAGTGTGTGTTACTACAGTCACAGGGATGATGGATTATCCAACACATGCAGTGTATACACCTTCACTCAGGCAAGATGCTGACATGGGGAGATAATTCACACTAATTTTTCACTCACTTTTAAGCCACACATATATAGGTTCATAGGTTCATAGGTTCATAGGTTTATACTAGGCTATCTGCCCTAAGGCATTTATAAGCCTAGCCCAAAGTTTTGTGGCTAACGCCACCCCTTATATGAAAAAATACTGTGCCCATTAGTTTGTTGTGCCTCTGTCCAGCAGTGACACAGAGATGATTCCCGGGGTAAACCTACGATCTCCCATCCACAGGTCAAGATTTCTCTTGAACAGAGCCAGCGAGGTGCTCTGCCTCACATGGACCGGGATTTTATTCCACAGCATAGGGAGTCTCTGAGTGATAAATCTATCCCTCCAGCACGTCCTATTTATATCCGTGCTAAGGTTTAAGTCGCTTGCTCTAGTGGTTTTGGTGGATTTGGATTTTTTGAGGTGGAGCATGTCCATTAATTCCGTGTTGGACATGGCCTTGTGTGTCAGGCACATGTCACCTCTGAGCAGACGGTATGCGACTGAATAGAGCTGGAGTTTCTTCAATCTGGCAGCATATGACAGATTTTGGAGTCCTTTTATCCTTTTGGTGAGGAACTTTTGGGGTCTCTCCAATTGCTGCAGATGTCGGGTGAGATACATCCCGAATGGGGCATTGTACTCGATCATTGGTCTGATAAGTGAAGAGTACAGGGGAACAATGACCTCACTAGATCTGGATGTGAATCCCTTCATGATCAGGTGGGCAATGTAGAAGGTCTTTCTAACCACTTTAGCAACGTGAGTGTCAAAGAAAGGCCACTGTCAACCTGGGTCCCCAGGTCCCTGATAACCTCTTCTGTGCTTAGTGGATTGCCACCTATATGGTAGCTTGGGGTTACCTTGTTTTTCCCGAAGGGTATGACTATACATTTTTTGGCATTTAACTTCAGGCCATGGCTCTGGTACCAGCTATCTGTTTCCGTGAGTCCCTTCTGAAGGATATCCGTGTTCGATGCACTTTCCACTATGGCGCCCAGTTTGCAGTCGTCTGCAAACTTTGTCAGCCAAAGTCCTCCCATGTTGGCCTGTACTTCTGAGAAGTAGATGCTGAACAATAGGGGGCCAAGGACCGAGTCTTGTGGGACACCACTTGTGACCGGTTTGGAGTCTGACATAGCGCCAGCAACTCTAACCCTGTGGGTTCTGTCCTTAAGCCAGTATGCAACCCATCTTGTGACATATGGGTTTACATTTAAGCTGGTAAGTTTTTCTACAATACCCGAGTGGGGTATTGTGTCGAAAGCCTTTGCAAGGTCAAGGTAGGCTGTATGGACTGCCTTTCCCTCATCAATGGCCTTGGTGACTGTTTCGAAGAAGTCGACCAAGTTCAAAAGGCATGATCTGCCCTTGACGAAGCCAAACTGGGTCAGGTCCAATGTCTGCAAGTCCCCTATATCTTTGTTTATGAGCTCCATTATGATCCTCTCCATAGCTTTGCAGACTAAACTTGTTAAGCTTATGGGACCTTATAACACAATGTTATATATTATATATGCCTTATAACACAATGTTGATGTCATGCCTTAAAATATGTTTAACACTTATAGTAAGACTTCATCTGTGGAGCATGTGGTTAATATACAGTTCTCTAGATTGTGAACTTAGGCAGCTGTCCAAATCCAGCAAAGGCCAACATAACATGAATGTAATGACATGAAACATTGCCTTATTCAACATTCCTCCAAAATCATTCCATTGCTTTTAGGTCAAACATAGGCATTTTAACACATTGATGACTTTACCTTATTCAAATATGTCTTATGTGACCATTATGGTAAGACCTTTCCTGTGGTGCATGCAGTAAATACTGACTGCTATAGCATGTGGACTTAGATAGGCAGGTGTCCAAATCTGTTAATGTGCAATATTGCTGGACAGGAGTGGCATGCCCAACAAGCAGTGATACTTCTAACTCACAGTTGTGTGAACAGTAACATGGCTAAAGGTTTCTGATCCCTCAAAATAAATTTTATGGGCTACATGACTATTCAAAAATGTGCTTATTTCAGACATTGAAATACATTCTTTCTGACACCTGTGCATTAAAGGAGAACTGCACCCACAGACTCAAAAAAACATATTTATTTCATCATGGTTTGGTGTTTCCTAAATTTTAACACCACTCTGGGACTATTTACAGGTTTTTAAATATTTTTATACATAATTTCTGAATCTGGCATCTTGAAGTAATTCTGATTGTTTAGTCTACCGCCAGGTATCCCACAATGCAGTGCTCATCTGTAAAAGTTATATCACACAAGCCTCTTTCTTCCTAAAGCTCCTGCCACTGTATTGATTTTACATGCATACACTGCTGTCTTTCAATCAGTTAGTTTTAAGTAACATTTCATGCTGTTCAATGACTACTTAAAACACAAACAGTGCAAATGCTACAGAACAGACTTTCAAAATGCTTTTTACTGCTGCTTCTTTTTAGAATGGCTAAACTGCAGTTTTTTGTGAAGCCTGAATTCTACTACTTGGACTCATCTCCCACCAACCCTAACTTCCCTAGCTGTCAAAGTGCTAAGGGTAGTTTGAGCTATTACCTGATGTGATTGACAGCTCACAGCAGGAGACTTGACTAATGTACCATTTCCTTGTTCTAGCATTTACTTTCTCTATGGGTAGGAGAAGGACCAGGGAGCTGTGACATCACAGCATGGGTGGGTTTTTAGGACGGTCATGATGATGTCAGTTTGAGGAAGGAATTGGCCAGAAAACTACCTGTATTCAGTGGCCTTGATGACATCAATGAATGGAGACTTTTTCAGGGCAGGAGAAAAGTTTTTGGAAAGTGAAATCACCACAGTACTGTAAGATACTGTTCTAGTGGAGATAAACAGTCAATTTAAATATTTTAAATGCTGTGTTGTTGTTTATTCATAGCAGGGACAATAAATAGGGGGAAAAAGGACAGAGATGTTGAGCATTTAATAACAGAATCCTGTTGTTGCCCTTTAAAATCTCCTGTGGCAGAAGCAGGTAATACACAGCTCTCTAGAATGTGGAGCTTGAAAGGTAAGGGTTTGAGTCTGGTAAGGTATATCTGTCAGACCATAGTAACAGACAGGAGTAGCTTACCCAAACAATAGCAATATGGCACATTAACAGGGCCAAAGTTTTTTTTCAGACCTCAGACTACATTTTAGGGGAGTCATAACCATTCCAACATGTTACTGATGTACTCCCTTCAAACCTTTGCTTCATGACACATCACATATGATTGTTTATGTGACATCAGTGATTGAAATACAGCTCTGTGACCTATGACCTCAGGCAGGTGCTCGAGTCTGGTAAGGTGTAACTACTAAGTATTCAGATAGTGTTTATCGGCAGGATTTGCTTCGCTGAAAGGAATGCTATTCGCTGTATGACTTAATGCAAACATTTGTGTATTGTATGCCTTTTATTATTTTACAATTTTACACTCTAAGGACTCAATGGTGGGTCCATCGAACATCTGTAGGATGAGCAGTGTAACAAATACACGAGAATTTCACACTGCATTTCCTTTACCTATAGTTAGTGAAATGTGGAACATCAAATTATCATTGAGAACAATTGGAGAATTATTTTAGGAAATAAGGAATTGGCTTCAATTTTAGGGGTGACACCTAAATTTATGTATAAGAGAATTACTAACATTAAGTTCATGTTGGAATCTGCTAAAGATAAGGATACTAAGAATATCTGTGTTTGTTCAAATAAGAAAGGAACCTTTGGTTGCATGAACTGCAAACAATGTAGATTTATTAGTAACTCTTCCTTTGTTATTGTGGAACATTTGAGACAAACATTTTGGGCAAAAAAGTATTATAATTGCAACAGTGAGTATGTAGTTTATTTAGCTACCTGCACCACATGTAAAAATTATCATATAGGGAAAACTAAGAGAAGCCTTAAACGTAGACTATACGAGCACATTTTAGCTATCAAGAAAAAAGACAAGACTAATTCACTATCTAAACATGTAATCTCCTGTCCAATATTCAAAAAGTTTTAATTTTTTGTTTTAGATAGTGTTGATAAAGCTTTATTTGCTGGGGATTTAAATAATATGTTGGAATGCAAAGAGGCATTCTGGCAGCTCCTATTTGGGGCGGATAAAATACCCGGCTTAAATGAAGTTATTAACTTGAAATGTTTTTTAATGTATAGATAAATTATTTTTATAGAACTACATGACATTATGGTTAGAGCATTAAGTTTTGTAGATTGATTGTATTATTCTCTTGATTATGCTTATTAATTTTTTATTTGATCGATTGGTGCTATACATCATTTCCTGTCATTCTGTTTAATTTAGTATAAAAGGAAGGGGTAGGTCTGTGAGTGTTTTTTCTGATGAAGTTCATGTAATTAAAGTGAATGAAAGTGCTAACTCCATTTGTCCAAGTGTGGCTATTTGGTGTTTGGTTCGAGCTGGTTTTTCATTTGCCTTTTATTATTTTGTTTACAATATAGTGGCTAAAGGCAGGAATGACTTAATCATCATTTCTTGATGTGTGTAATGCTGCAAAGTGGTCACAAAGTGCGACTGGATCAGTGTTATGATACTTTCTTTTGTTTTTTTGGTGGGTAGGCAATGTTAATTTACTCACTGATCCAAGTCCTTATGAGCATGCCCAGTATAATAATGCATTAGGTGTGTGACATTTAGCCCAAAGCTCATTAAGTAATCAATATTTTGAAATAGTTATTGCCATTTGTTGTTATTTGTTAAACCTACTAGAATTAGCCTCTGGGAGCTTGGCTCTGCTTCCTGTCTATACAAGGGAGGCAGTGACCAAAGAACAGAGGATACCAATATTCTTACAGGTGACTGTGTACAGCTGTTGTATGTAAAATGTACATTTTCAACAGTTTGCTTACTACTTGACACTAATGTTGTACCTGACTGTGAGTTATGGTTGTGTACTGTCATACAGCTATTACTAATGTGCTCAACTAGGCTCACATCAGAGCAAAATGTGATTTGCAACATGATGCTGTACTGCATTCAGAGGGGTACTTTCACAGATTGTATTACCATGCGTATTGTATGGCAGCTGCAGCAGGGAGTACACATGTAATATGATGACCCACACTGCTAAAAATGTGTTATTCTCCAGTCAGTTTGAAATGACAGGTGAAACATTTCCCATGTAGCTGATGTCATTATACAGTACTGCTAGTATATAAATTGTTTTTTTTTTAATCTTCTATGGGCTAACTGTCCATGTGTGGTCTTCGTATCACACATACTTACATCATATGCATAGGCATATACTGACCTTCTTATACAAACACACAACCCAGATGTCAAGAGGGTGACTCCACATGACTTTGGCCTTGATTAACTTGCATGTTAATACATGTCACATGGCTATGTCCCCAAGTCCCATGTGTTACAGCCAGTTACCTGTAACTATGGGTTGCAGCGCTCTTCTGCTGATATGCTTTTCAAACTGACAGTTTTGTATATCTGGCAGGTCCTTCTGGATTGCACTACATAAATACATGGGATGTATGCACTGTCACACTTTCTACTATACACAACATGCAAGTTGCTGCCACAACTGATTTCCACAATGCCTACTATTATTGGAATGGTTAAACAGGTGTGCATAAATCTTCTCCACATGTCCCTGTTTTTACATGTGTATGTTGCCATTACAACTTCATTCTTGTTTCCTTAATATATGTAAGGCAAGAAAAAGGTTGAAGTTGTTTAATATGTATGTGTGCCCAATCATCAGTTCATTCCTTTGTAAATTATTGCCTTTGTTTACTTTCATACTACATATGATAATGTCAGTGAAGTTCCAGAGCAATATATGCAATGACCCTACTGTATCTGCTTTCCATGTCAACTATCTCACCTCTCAACTTTCCCCATTATTTATGAACTTGCCTCATTTTGTTACACTGTAGCTGTACCCCACTCATGTCCTTCTGTCAACAGATCAGTTTTAAAGTCATGTAAATGTGTCCCTGAGTAGCTCTGATTATTTCTGTAGTTCTCACTTATTATAATGGGTGGTGTTTGTACAGTGATCTATTTATATATAACTACACATGACTTGTTAAGCTCCCTCTGCCTCTTAATTAAGTATTCCAAGATACCCTTGTTTTGTATTGTGCCGTCTGCTTGTACTCGCTTACTGAGGTTAAGCTTATTTACAACCCGGTGTTTATATTGTATGCTGAAACCCATCTGCGCCTCAACTGGGCCACTAACAGGTGTGCTGGCCATGAACCGCCACTGCTCAACAGGTAGAGCTGCTTGATGTCTTGCATATTCAATGAGCAATCCTGCTCCTGGGTAGGAGCTTTAGCGATAAAATTTAGATTTTGGGTGTTGGAAGAGTTATGTAGAAATTGGAGGTTGGGCTTGTGGGAGTTTGAGAGGCTGCTTTTTCGTGAATTACTAGCACATGAGCATCTGTAGTAGACCTGGAAATCAATAAAGCAGATATGTTCAGAAATGAACTGCACTTCAGCAGGGGGAAAAACATTTCAGAATAGATGGCACATAACATGACAATGCAGGAGTGTTTACAGGCAGGGCTGTAGATTCAGCCACAGTGAGATAATTCAAGATCACTTGAGACAAGCTGTCAGCATTCAATGAAAAACATTGCTCTAATATCCACATAAATAGAAATATCCACTGACTTGCAAAGCAGCTACTTTTTCTAGTCTGACAAGTAATGTACCAAATGAATGCTGTGAGCTGAGGTCACACCTTAAACACTAGTGTTAAAGTATATATTTTTTATTATATTATTATTATTAATAAATAGTATATTATTGGGAGGTCTGCACTGACTCAGTATATTATGCCCTGGATGAAACGTGGGTATATATATATATATATATATATATATATATATATATATGTATATATATATAGATTCAATAGACAATCTCAAAATGCTGAAATGTCAAATTTCAGTATTTCGAGACTGTATAATAGTTGAAATTCCATATGCCCGAAAACTCACAACCACGAAAACCACAATCACGACCACACACACACACACACACACACACACACACACACACACACACACACACACACACACATACACACACACCACCACCCCACCAAGAAATACACATACACCTACCTAACTACACTACAACAAACAAAACAACACACACAAAGACAACATAACATACAAACACACCTACCCTACCTGTAAGCAGGGGGGCACATCTCCCTGCACTCCCCATGTGGGGGGATGCCCCCCACACTCCCCACTTAAATATACCAACTCCGAGATCGCACTACAGTGACGAAAATGGCAAAGTAACGCAGACAGCCAAGTGATTTCTTTCCCAGGGAAAGAAATTGCTTATATGCCGTTTTCTCTATTTTGCTGTTTCGTGCTTTCAAGTTCGATCGACGCATTCGAAGGATTGCATCTTCGTTTATATAATAGGAACCCTATATATATATAAACCCTAAATCAAGTAAATAAAATTCTTTTCCACCTCTCTTCCCTATTTAACCCCTATAAAGTAAATGTATATCATACAGAGCTGTCTTTCTTCTAACAGTCTTTCCCTCTGTCATACTCTTTTAGATTCTTATAAATTTTTTTATTTACTTCCCATTACTACCAGTGTATGTAATAAAATGCAAAACCATTTTCTCTGTATTATTCCACAAACATATGCAATAACTGTCTTCATTATATAGCATCCAGTATGTAAGCATAACCTGTCATTACTCACCTTCATCTTATGCTTAATTAGGCCTTTTACAGGAAGCTATTCACAAGATATTTTCTGATAAAGCTATATATTTCCCTTACAGTTCAATTCATCTTACATAAAATCCACTTCACATTCATTCACTCTCTCTTTCCAGCTATATTCCGCAAATCTTAGCTACTGGACATATTAGTTTCGTATATCAATCTCTCACTCTGTATATATATATATATATATATATATATATATATATATATATATATATATATATGTGTGTGTGTGTGTGTGTGTGTGTGTGTGTGTTTGTCTATTTTGTAATATTTTGTGCGTGAAAAAATGTAGGATGCACTTTTTTAACATTTTGTGTATGAAAAAATGTAGGATGCACCTTTAAATGAGTAAAGGGACTTGTGCTTGTAAGAGTTCTCACAAAAATTCAGACAGGCAATAAATAGCATTAATTAGACAATGAGGTACTAACTACCTTTTCTTTATTATATAAAATTTGGCTCTTTGTAAGAGGTAAACCAGGAAGAAGGTGCCTCATTTGGAGATTCAACATGGGGTAAATGAATGGCTTTGCTTAAATGTCCAAGATTTGTGGAATTTGGCAGCTTATTTGTGGCTAGCTGTGCATGTGGCCAGAAGCAAATTCAGGTTCAAACTTTTTTGTTTTCTGAAACTGAACTGATGGCTGGCAGGGTCTACAGCTATGTTTGCCGCACAAATAGCCTGAAGGTCAGAAGGCTGTTGATTGACCTGCTGATCTAGACAATAAAGCCTATTGTAAAGGTAATACTGTAAATATGCCAATACTATATAAAGCTGAGTTGGCTATTTTTCCATTTTTGGCAGGAAATTAATAAAACTGTGTAGTTTTCTAAACTTGTTCCTCCTGTCAATATTGTGTTTCCAGACTTTATATATATATATATATATATATATATATATATATATATATATATATATATATATATATAAAGGCAGGAGGCCTAGGCTGACACAAAAGATAGTGAGTGCATGTCATTAAGTAAGAGAAACAGGTAGACATTTGGATAAAGTATCAAATGGCCACTGAGACAGAATGACCTTTAAGCCTCACAACTGACCCATTTAACTGTCATATGTGTGTGTGTCTGTATGGGCACTACAGGTGACATTGGTGTGTAAGTGTCTACAAGAATACAGCCAAGCACTGTGCTAGCTCCACATCCTGGTAGGTTAGACAGGTGTGAACCATGCATAGTAGCGGTGACAGTTCATCACTGTCACCCCTGACCCTGAGAACTGGCTCTGCATGGAGTTGCAATGGCATGTCCACACCCATGGTCATATGCACTGCTGCTACCTGAACTTGTCCGATGTCTGCTGGATGAGCTCTCCTTATGAGTATACCCAGGACCATGACCCCATGGCCTGCCACATCTAGGTGTGGGCACTACAACCACTGATGGAGCAGTGTAAGTAGTGCCACTATGGAAGCATGATCAGGCATGGCCACATCGGCTAATATCAGATGATGTGGCTGACCTACTCCCTTGTGTATGCCATCCCCCTCCCAGCAGATTTTCCATCACAGACACCACTTCCAATGTGTCATTCATCTGATCCATTGAATCGGCAACACAGTGGAGGCAGTCACATGTCAGTCTGTGCCACATATACAACCCTAAGCATTTCCTTGGAGGCTCCATTGGAATGAGCCTGTGCCTCCATGATGGCTCTAAACATACATTGAATGGCCTGGAAAGGCATACCTGGATCAGGTGGAGGATGGACAGCAGGCTGACTCTGAGTAACCCTAACAATCCTCCTGTGTGATGCCTCACTTCCACTGAAGCTGCAGTAACCACACTACCCTGACCTTCCACCTGTCCAATATCTGAGGGCTCACTGGAATAGGTTTGCATAGGCTTACTGGCTGTGTCCAGTGGAATTACAGTGGATGGCTGAATGTCAACCTCAGTGTCAGATTCAAACTCTGCACCCCCTGACTGTGCCTGTCTTTAGCCACCATCACTATCAGGGTCTGCTGATATTCTGACATTAGGTGGTAAGAGTCCTACACTTCCACTGTCGGGATCACCTGTAATAATAAGCAATAAACACAGGAAATAAATTAATAGCTACACTACTACAGTTCAATATATGCTAACAAACTAACACTGGTACCACTATCACAGACAGTGCTGCAATATACATAACAGTCCTGGTACCCACTTCACATATACAGATAAACAAATATTTCTGTGAAATGCTCATCAGTACTGAAATAAAAATGTTCAGCTTACCATGTGCAGATGACTTCACACTTACTAGGGAGGATGGTCCCTGGAAGAAATTAAGCAAAATTTAAGGGCACCTTCATCACAATCACAATAACACAGGGGGAAAAATGTTGGCCTTTATATGTACATTAACAATACATTTAACTGAAACTTGGCTGACATGCCCACCCCAAGCCCATGTGTAATGAACCAGAATGTTTTATTAACTGCATCAATCTTATAACTATTCACCCCCCAAAAAAAATTATTAAACCAACTGAAGTATTGCTGTCAGTATATTACTATACAATAAATATTTAATAATTGACATAGGTAAGCCTACTTGGAACTTCTCCTGTGGCATACATATCTTCCATGAAACAGCAGCACCAACATCAATCACATGCTGTTGTGCACTTTCCACTGAGCTCTCTGGATCCCTGATAGTGGACAGGAACTCTTCATTTGGTGGCTGTGGTGGCTCTGTAGCAGCCACCTCCCATAGCTAGTTGTCCACAGGCCACTGCAGCTGCTCTTCTGGCAGATGAAATCATGTCAGTGTCCCTATGACACACTTGATCATATGTCCTGCTGTGTTCCCCAACAGCATTTACATTGTTCACAATCTGGTTCCAAATTTGCATTCTTCCAGACATATCCCCATGTCCTCTCTGATGCAGAAAAGCATCATGTTGCTGAAATGCTTGGACAATGAAGATGTTTTCAGGGTCACTGAAGGGGGGTTTGAGGGGATTGGGATGCTTGGTTGCCATAGTACTACATTTCATAAAACACAAAAGAAGGATTCTACACATAAATATCACATAAAAAAGTCCTGCTTGGATACAACATATATTATTAGTTTTTCAATATTACCCACTGGAGAAACAAAAAACTTCCTAGTTATTCAAATAAAAAAAGATCATGTTGTTCTAATATATCACAGTCACACACAAACAAAGGTTTGATCCAAAACAAGAAGTAACAACAGCAAAGCAAACGACTGTTAAAACATTTTGGTTGTGGCAACACAGAGATGGCACTTGGCTCCCCCACCCCCAAAACAATAGGCAAATTACATTTTTATACCAAACAAAGGAATAAAACATCAAAAAATTGTTTTAAGTGCTATCAAACTGTCCCAAAAACACGTGTACACATTTACCACATACCATTCATTTTTATGCAATTGCCAGTCACCTCTACTGTGACCAGGACTCCCCTAGAGGTGTCTATGGGGCATCCTAGAAGGCTAACACTGCTGTGTCATTGACAATATAGGACATTTACATTTCAATGAAATAGCATAGAAGAGTGTAAAGAAAAACAGTTGTAACAGTAACACTTGTGATAAAAGTAAAATAAGGCAGTGTATCTCAGAAAGTAAAATGCCCTGACAAAAATGCCTATGACAGCAGTAAAATTCTAAGAAGTCTATACAAATAAAAGTAGCATTTGCTAATGTGTGTATATATATATATATATATATATATATATATATATATATATATATATAATGTTTTTCCTAGTGACGTGAACATATCCAGTATATAAATTAAAAATACAAGCATACCTTATATAGATCAGTAGTCTTCTGTGTAGATAAATCCAAAGTAATAGCAATCTTTTCTGTGTTATACACATAAACAAATCTCCTCACCTTCAAGTTCTCAAGCTACATGGTTACCTTTTTATAGTGTAGATTCAGGCCTGTGAGCATGGTGAAAATGCAAATGAGGTGTCAACTCATTAGATTTGCTAAATTCCAAAATCTTGACTCCATGTAGCAAATGTAAATATACTGCAGACACTCCCTCGGTGTTTGTTGCTAATGGATTGCAACTGTGCACAATTACTGATAGAGAGAAGGAAAACACAACAGCAATTCAGACTGCCTTACCTGCAGTGGGTGTGTCAGCCAGGTTACACTTACAAAGTGGAGAAGCAATTGTATCAAGGTTTTAAATGAAAGTGAGCAACAAGTAGCATCCCATCTCCATTTGTTGAATACTTTATATAATTGCCATTTAATATTCTCACATATTTCAAGAAGAATGATACAAAATGTCTTACAGCCTGCATGTCTCAGATTACTTCTCAGATAAGAGTAGAATGAATGCCATAAGGAGATAAGATAGAGCTGCATTCCTGCAAACAAGAGTCACAAATGGTTGCACTACATCTCATATTAGTACATGTACAAACAACTGAGAAGTGTACAAGTGCCATATTTCTTGTTAATAATGTGGATGATTTTGTATTTGCTTGTATGCACAATGATTTTCATTCTCTGCTGCAAATCTGTTTATGTGGCAAAGAGGGGTAAAAGCACCCTTACTGTGTTTTTAAGATTCATTGATATGAGAGTTCAAATCCAGACTTGTGTAAAAATCTGTCATGTGTACTAACATATATTTTGTAGTGTTGTTTTTTTTTTTACATTTCTTTTTTTCTTTTAATGTCAATATTTGTACAGTGCAAATAGAAATGGATAAACACAATAAATATCATGTTATATACTTCTTTGATAAACAACATATCAGCTACACCTGTGAATCACCTGTGTGTAGCACATCTGCTAAATATGTTGCTCCACACAGCATATACTATCTGTAGATCATGGTTCAAGTCCCACCTTTGTCTTTTAAGGATGAAACCTAATAAACACTGCTCACAAGGCTAAAACCAGTTTAGCTTTGCTTGTCTCATTTGTGTGATGCTTACCATCATACAAACCTGGACTAATGGCCCACACATGAAGTAGGAAGAATGTCTGCAAACATGATGAAGACATTCTTGATGTCAAAAAGGATACGTTGTACCATTTTTTTTTCTTTCCATCAAGCAAACCAACTAAGCAGTGTTGCACATTGGTTAGCAACCTTCCATAACATCTGCAGGTGTAGACCACCTGCAGAGATGAAACAGACAGTAGACAAATTCAAAATGGATACATTCTATCAAGTATGTTGGGCACTGCACAAACACTCTAAGCAGAGTTGCAATGTAGTTTAACGACAGAAGTTAATAATGAATAGGAAAACATAGAACTGTTATTTAACTGTTCCTGTGGCAGCAGTTGTAAGTGTAGTTCTGCAATGCAGATGGCCCTGGGGTCTATTACAAGAAATTCCAATTATTTTTAGTGTTGTTCCATTTGACTTTATATTAAATATCACATACAAAACTGAAACATAATTTTACATAATAAGTATGCATAGCAGTGGAGCTCATATGAATTATATATATGACTGAGGGTATACGGACTACTATATTTCTGCAATTATAATTGTGCTATCTGGCCTTGGATTGCATCCAGACTTCAGTAAGACTCATACACACATGAATATATAAACCAGGACCTTGTCAGCTCACACACATCCATGGTTAACTCCTCAATCTGTCATGTGTATTTATATATAATTCAAGAGTATGTCTGAGAAGCACTTCTTCTGTGGAAAGTATGTAAAATCACATTGTGGAAGAAGATATTTTGTCTCTTATGCATATGTTTGAATTCCACACTGTAAAATTAGTGTTATCAGTGTATAAAGCCAAAACAAAAATGTGTTAGGTCATGAAATTTTTGCCCCGAGTACATGTCTGCAAAGTTAAATCACCTAACAGTTACAGCGGCAAACAACCCTCAAACTAATGTTAAGTGTAAGATTTACCTTCAAATTTCCAGAACTGCTTTCCTCTCTGTTTGGCACTGTTGCTCTCCACTTAACATCGCACAAAAGTGATTGGTATCGTTGTTTGGGTTTACACACTACCAGTAAATGCCATCACATGCATTATGGGAAATTATTCTTAGCTATTGTTGTTCTCCCTGTTTGGACATTTCTGGTGTTAGAAGGGAAGGTGCCAAATTTAGGGCACAGAGGTGGGATGTTGAGGAGTCCAGAATCTTCATTGGACTCCTTCTAAAGTGCCACAGCCAAAGACTTTTGCAGGGGGACTATACCAACTCCCAGTAGAAGTCTGAGGCTTGGACTAGTTTGCCATGACTGACTCCAGTATGACTGGCATTCTGCGTACTGGAGAACAGGGTAGGCATCACTTTAATGACCTGAAAAGGTGCAAGAGGGATACACTCAACCAGTGGCTGAATGAATTCAGGACTGGTAACATACCACAGTTATGCAAGCATACTGATAAAGCGAGAATTTATAGTAAATTGAAACCTGCATATAGATAATACTGGTATGCATAATGCCCTTCTCTTGATCTCTTCTCTTTTTTCTAGAGCCAGTGTAGAGATTATGGAGAATAGAAATGCCCTTGCTGAGCATGTAGAGAGACTGAGGGAAGCAAGGGATATGTATGCTGCACAATTGAAATATTATTGTAGATTTTAAATGTATTTCTTTTCTATACAGTTGTAGCAAACTAAATATGCATCCTAACTGTAAAAGCAAGCATGGATGCTTCAGTCTATAGCACAAGTCAGCTGTAAGAGTCAAGTCTAAAATTCTGGTCAGATGTTATAGGGTCAAATACCACAAGTAACACATATAAAATAGTAAAATCCTTTAAAAATATTACATTAATTTATACACAAGTGGCATAAATGCCCTGGTGTTAATCTGTATAATTGAATCAAGCATATGTGCAATATATGTACATTGCAAGGATTACTTTGAGCAATCATTAATTATACCTTGTAATTGTTAAGCAGGATAGTTAAATGTAAACTTTCAGATACAATACTTTATTATTGTGATAATGCATTATATGTCACATATGATGGTACTAATTTTACTTCTTTTTTTTCTCTCACCCCAACCCTTGCCTCTTTGTTTTTTTTTTCTATGTGTCATCAAAATGTTTTCATGTGAAAAATCACAAAATTATTTACAACACAGGGAGGTAGGCCAACCTCAGTGCCTCAGCCTGCCCCTGCTCCACTGGCTCCAGCACCAATGCCCAGCCCATCTGGGACCCAACCTGGCAGTACTGCCTCTGCTTTCCCTACATTAACTGCACCCTCAGATAGCACTACCCTGGCAGCTTGTGCTGTGGTACCCTCAGGTAGTACTGGCAGAGGTGGGGATTTTATCACCCACCTGGAGATACCAGGGTTGGTGAGTATGGTCATGCACAGCACCACTGGTGCATGCCTATGCCAGATGGAGATGCTGCTGTCCCTTATGGTCCATAACAGAAGACATCAAGAACTCCAACAGCCAGTTGAGTAAGACAACAGTGATGATGGTCCTGCAGGGGAGGACTAGATTCTCACTGTCCCAGTGTTTGTTGGGCATGGTCATCTGTTGGCCCCTCCCTAACCCCAATCTTGGTGTACCCCAACATATAGTGTCTCTCACATCCCTGTGTCTTGTCTTGTTTGCCCTGTTTGTTTGCATTTGCTTCCTCACCTACTCTACTTACCTGACCCAGAAATACCTATGTCTCTTACCCAACATTCCTCTCTTACTGAAGAAAAAGAAAAAAGTAAGCACCTGCCCCACCAATAAAATTTTGTCCCATACTTGTCTCTCCACTTCGCACACATGTCTTCTTGACACACTTCATTTGGTCCAATTAGCTATACAACATGATTGCATTGTTGTCACCCCTTTTTGCTGAGGTGACAGTCCAAATTTAGGCAATATTCAATACATATTCATTTTACACTGTCAAAGGAATGGATAGCTAGGGTTCTTTCCTACCTCCCTCCTGCACATTCTTATATTGCTTTCCCTTTGTTCTTCTCTCTGCTTGCCCCCATTTTACCATCTTCTTATGTACTCTGTTTTAACACCTTTAATCTGGATAAAAAATAGAATTACACACAACACACATAATTAAAAAAATGCAACAGAGCCCTCACTTTTTGGCCTCTGTGTTTGCATGGAGTTTGACATCTCATACCAATGGTAAGCAATGGTAAATGTCTTTTCCTTGGGCAGTTACCTCCATGAAATGCCACTTAAGCATGCTGTGCTAAAGTAACACACAGTGAATGCAGAATAAAGAATTATTTCACTGCAGTATAAATACATATTTAAAACTATTAGATAGACCTGGCTTCAAACCTTACATCATCTGGGCTGCAAAAGAAATGTGTCAATGCATTTACACCTGGTGCCATAGAGTCAGATAAGCAGCAGGTGTGTTTCATATACTCAGTACTCATAACTCTTGTAATTTTACAGTGAGCCTTGTGTTTGCTCACTGCTTAACTATGCACAAAAAGAAAAGCAGTATAAATGTGTATCTTGCATGTGCAAACACTTTGACATTAATCACTCTAATCAGCTGCTCAGTGGTGCACTATGGAAAGTGCACAGTAGCATGTATTCTTATGTTTACTGTCTATTTAGTCTTCATCCCATTAAAGTACATGTAAAAACACAAACAAAGGGAAGGCACTTTTTAAGGAAACAATACATATTTACACTGCAGCAATCTGTTACCTCCACCCATACACTTCAAACTTAGTCACTCAGTACTTATTCACAAATATATCAACTACACTACAGAAATAAATAAATGCTTTCTTATATACCATGCATATATTTATAATGACAGTACACATTCAGATTTTCCAGTATTTGTAGTAATGTGAACAGCTGTTTGCAAATAGTTTGCAAACCTGTCTTTTTAAGATACACCTGCATATTGAAAACACAACAGCAAATGCTACACTTTGCACACTCATCAATGTGGTAACATGCAGCTCTTTAATATCTTGAGAGTTGTACTTGGTTAGCTATCCATTTCAGACAGGCCTGCTAACATCATCTATCCAAAATCCAGTTAAGATGTCATCCACTATAAATTGTCCTTCAGCCTTTTAAAAGTCACTCTTGTGCTGTGGTGCTTGCATTAAGTAGTGAGTTTTCTAATCTGTGTACTTAGTAAGATAGGGGTTCTAATCTCACTGCAGTCAACTGGTGTGCCTCTGCATCTGTGTAGTCAAAACAGCATAATTCTGTATCCTGCTGTCATCACTAAAATCCCATGGAGTACCAATGTTTTGACAGGTGGACATGCCTACACCTACTTTTCATTCAGGCCTCCCCAACATTTTCTATCCAACATCCAATGATGATCTCATCCACTATAAATTATCCTGCAGCCTTGTAAAAGTCAGACTTGTGCTGTGGGACTTACATTAAATACAGAGGTCTCTAGTCAGTGTACTTAGATAGGTATGGGGTTAATTCTCACTGGAATCAACTGGTGTGTGTGTGTGTGTGTGTGTGTGTGTGTGTGTGTGTGTGTGTGTGTTTGTGCATTTGCTTGACATCAGAGAGACCATTTTAGATGACCATGTAGGATACTGCTATTCCCATCTTCCTCTCACCAGACACTGCTGATGTCATGAGTTATAAAGTGTTGGCTGACACTCTCCAAGTTATACTTGTGCTGTGGTGCTAGTGTTAAATACAGTGGTTTCTAATCAGTATATCTAGATGGATAGGGGTTCTGTTCTCACTGCAGTCAACTGCTGTGTATGTGTGTGTTTGTGTACTTGCTTGACATTAGACAGTGCACTTTACACCAGCATGTAGGATACTGCTATTACCATCTTCGTCTCACCGGACTCTGCTGATGTCATCAGTAATAAATTATTCTGCGACACTGTAAAAGCTAAAATTTTGCTTTGGAGCTTGTGCTAAGTACTGTGCTCTGTGAATGAGTAGTTTTAGAATTATATGCGAGTCCACAGCTATGTCCAACACTCCTTCAAGCATCTTGTAGCACACAACAATTATATCAACCAGTGTAACATGCACTCTGACAGTATTCAAGACAAACCTGTCCTGTGGCAGTAACATTAATTACTATGTTTGCAATCAACTTTAACTACACATATAGGTGTTCTAATCTGACAGCAGGCAACTTGCATGTCTATACATACAACTATCACTTGTCAGACAATTTTACACAGGGATGGGATTCCACATCCATGTGTTACAGTGCTCACAACCTGTTCTCCTCATCATACAATGATGTTATCATATTTCATACACTGCAATATGACAGAGTCACAGACATATATGGTGTTGCTACTTTGAAATTGCATGGCATTCATATTCTATGCCTATACAGGTGTGATGTTCATATCGGGCGCAGTGTACTGCTGTGTGTTTGGTTGCTGGTACACTATGGTCATTCTGTAATCTTTGGAATATCTCTTCATTTCACTACCACTTAGGGTACCATTCACATAACCCCACACATCCTCCTTTGTCCTCAGGCCACATGACATCCTTCATGCAGAGGAGTGAAGCATGTCCTCATGTCAAATATGCATAAACACATCATGAAGCAGAGTCCTTCCATGAGCCTATGCAAGACATTACCAGAACAATGCATGTGTGATTACTAATTCTGTCATGGTGTGGTGCACTAGTCATATATGGACAGTGGGAACATTTAATGCAATTCAACAAATATACACATATGCACAATAGTCTTGCTATCTTCCATAATATACATATAGACATTTTTACTTTCATTTTATAATAAGGGCTAGGATTTCATGTAATGTTGGCCATCAGACTAATAGTGTCCTATGACCCGATGATCACTTGACATGTCAGTGTTGTTGTCATTGATATAAGCTATATTGAGGTATGGAAGTACAGTATGGCTACAAGAGAGTATTACAATCTGTGATGTGATCTAATGTATTGATGTCCATTCCTGCAATTGCATTACATGCTGCTTCTATAACAGCTGTAGTAATACTCCCACTCTGAAAACTGTTGTCATAGGTTTATAGGTTCATAGGAAGTTACTAGGCTAGTGTTCCCACAGTCCTTATAAGCTTATCCATGTTCATCCCATGTAGCCCCAATTGTCCTTATTAGGTGGATGCAATTCAGAGAGCGAGTCTATGGTCAATAGCGACTACCCCTGTCCATGAGGGACATGGGTGCTACTCCTGGGGTGAATTTGCAGTCTCCCATTAATTTGTCTAGGTTGTGCTTGAATAGGGTCAGAGAGGAGCTTGGCTTCATGTGATCTGGAGGTTTATTCCAAAGGAGTGGCAGTCTCTGGGAGATTTATCTGTCTCTCCAGCCATGCTCTGTTAATGTCTAGATTAAGATCCCTAGACCGGCTGACTCTTGAGCCATTAGATTTGTGGATGTTCGACATTTACATCAGGGCAGAGTCAGAGACTGCCCTGTAGACCAGGCATCAGTCACCTCTTAGAAGCCAGTACCATACAGAGTACAGTGACAGGGCTTTCAGTTTATCCACATATGTCATGACATGGTTTAGAGGCCCTATATTTTCTTGTTGAGACACGACTGTGATTTTTCCAGCTGCTGCAGGTGTCTGGTGAGGTACATGCAATAGGGTGAATTGTACTCTATTAATGTTCTGCTAAGGGTTGAGTACAGTAGTGTTATAACATCCTCAGACCTGAATGTGATTCCCTTAGTTATGAGGTGCATGACATAGAAGGCTTTCATTACTGCTGTGGAAACTTGGTGATTGAAGTTCAGAATGCTATCTACCTGTGTTTCAGGTCTAAGATCACTGGGTTGGAGCTTGGGGGTGTTCTTAATAGTGTAATTAGTGGGGACTTTTACTTTGCTAAAGACAATAGTGGCACTTTTTTTGGATTTAGTTGTAGACCGTGGCTTTGGCACCAACCATTTGTCTGTATTAGCCTCGCCTGTAATATGTTATCATTGGTGGACTCAATGATTGCACCCAATTTGCAAGCATCAGCAATCTTATTAAGCTAAAGGGCATCTATTGTAGCCTGGACTTCTGAAAAATAGATTCCAAACAGTAAAGGCCCCAGCACAGATCCTTGTGGTACAACACTTGTGACGGCTGTCTGGGTAGAGGTTGCGTTAAAAACTTTGACAGTATGTGTTCTGTTGGAGAACCAATTGGCTATCCATCTAGTGAAGTAAGGGTTAATCCCCAGCTGGGAGAGTTTCTCAATGATAGCTAAATGGGAAATTGTGTCAAAAGCCTTGACCAGTTCAAGATAGGTGGTATGCACTGCCTTACCTTCATCCATGTCTTTGATGAATTTCTTAAAGATGTCTACTATGTTTAATAAGCATGATCTACACTTATCAAAGCCAAATTGGTTTGGGTCTAGAGTTTGAAGGTCACCCATGTTCTTGTTGATAATGTCCATTATGATTCTTTTCATGGCCTTGCAGATGAGGCAGGTTAGACTTATGGGTCTATAATTCCCAGGGTTGGTTGATGCCACCCCCCTTTGCACAAGGGAATTACTGTTGCTGTTTTCCATTCTGCTGGAACAAAGGCAGTTCTCAGGCTATAGGTAAAGAGAACACTAATAAGGTCCACTAGGCCCTATTTTAGATTGCTTAGTAAGCAACCTGGGATGTAATTTGGTACCATTGAGTCAGTGTTTATAGCCTTGGAGAGCACAGATATGATGTGATCTCTAGAGATATTTGTCAGAGGACTGTTGTCAGGTATGCTTTGGGGTATGGCCTGTGGGTCCAAGGGGGTGACGTTTGTGCCAACTCTGTTAGTTAGCAGGTTGGGAATTTCCTTCAGTGTACCCTTAGACCACTGGCATTAAGCAGCAGAACCTATAATTTGCATCCAGTGGAGTTCTTTATGTTGGAACTCTTGTTACTTAGACATTGCCTGAAAAAGGCACTATGGAACAGGCAAGCTTCTTTGCCAGTATCCAACAACCTAGAGGAGAGGACACAGGTGCAGACCATCTCTGACAAAGCAGTGTGGCCTGTCAACCATCTCATTCCAGGCTGAGAGATACTGGATCCCCCTGGATTGACACCAGAAGCTAAGCTAATTGTTGATGTCAATCATTTCTTGTTTATATTGTGGCATCATTCGGGTGACAGTACATTCTACATATATATTCACGGTGCAGTCCATTCTGTATCATGTTGACATGTAATTAGTGTTCATGCTACAACTGTCTTCATTGACATGCCATCATCTGCTGTATATTACCATGTTTCACCTGTCCTCTTTCCCTTTGTCTATTCCTATAAATCATCTGTGTGCCCCTATTCAATATACACACTTCCCATGACTGCTTATTTATAATGCAGTCTATGTACCCTTACTAGTTATTTGTACAACCTTTTTTTCAGTATGCCTAAAACAGCTTTTCACAGTACTCTACTCTGTATCCACTGTCATGTAATGTGTTGGAACTATATATATTGCTGTAGTAATAACCCAGGTAATCATTGTGGCATTTCACGCAAACACACAGACCTTGCCCATAGGTAAACAAGTTTACACGTCTGCTGCTGCCTGTATTGCTTTACATGGCTTTCTGGCCAGCAACACTGTTGCTAGCTATGAAACCATGTTTGTTTATGTTTAGACACAGCGTGCGGCATGAATATGTAATTAGTGCCGCTGCTCACAACACAAACACGTAAACTCCATGTAGGCTTTGCAGTAAACCTACATGGGGTTTATTGAATCCCCAGGATAGTCTTTTCTATTATAAGAAAACTGTGTTGTCAGCAACTCATATTAGCCCAAAATTACACTGAACCTGCATTTTTGCCATTGTTGGAGTTAGATGATCACTGTTCCTATGTGTGCTTGTATCTGGGATGAAAAATCTCTACTTTGTTTTGATATTTTCCCTTCAGTAAAAGTTCAAATTTCAATTAAAACTTCAAGCTTGTGTTTGTTTTATTCCCCAGTCATGGACCAAGAGGCCTCAGGATGTTACACATAATGAAGCAATGCAGTGGGCAAAATTTGATACTAAACTATTGAGAATTGAAGCCAAAAACTGCTGAGTGTGTGTGTGTGTGTGTGTGTGTGTGTGTGTGTGTGTGTGTGTGTGTGTGTGTGTGTGTGTGTGTGTGTGTGTGTGTATACGCACCCGCTACATGTCCTCATGCTGACAATGCACCTTCTGCCAAATGATAACTGGATGTGGAACTTGGAAATAGTGTCCAGTAGTAGTGAACTCTTATTTTCAGAAAATTGTTCGAGAACTGTGTAATCATATATACCCCATTTCAAGAAAGACTGAGAGAGAAACTGAACAGAGTTTCCTGCAGTTGTGACTGCAGATGCCTTACAGTTTTGTTTTCTTATAAGTAATTCCCACTACATGCAAAAGGGAAACCTTTTGGCATTGGAAGTCATTTTTCATTTAGATATAATGGGTAAATCATTTTATACCCTGTGCCTGTATAACAGAAACTTTCTGGCAACAAGATAGTTGTTTGATGTGCATTTAACTGCTGCACTGTACTAGACATTGAATAAAGCTTTTAAAGTTCCATCTAAGAGTTTTCACAAAACTGGTCACCAGCAACAGGCTTTACAATAATGCATGCAGGAAACAAGTCAAGCGTTGACCTTAAGTATAACTAAAAGTGTGGAAACACTTATGCAGAATATTTCTATACTACAACACAATGCATTAGTCCTACAATAGAAATATAACTCTCTGGTGGAAACCCAAACGCCACCGCTAGGAGCTTCTAATTCATTGGAGGTGCCTGCACCAGTAGAAGTACACCATATTAAGGCCAATTCCTTTCTTCAGAAGACTGTCACTCCATTTATTTCTGTGGAAGCACAGAAAGCTTACTATACATAGAGAGTCTGTCAATGCTAACAAGTATAAAAAAGTGAAATGGGGAATTCTTGCCATTATGACAATGACATCTGCTGTAAAGACCCAAAGATCCCACTCCAGGGTCTGCAATTCAGAGATGCCACCTCATTCTCAGTTGTTTGATTTATTCTTCTATCCCATAAGTAGTTGCAGCTCAGGTCAACAGCACCCCAAAGGTACTGGAGATGATCATCCTTGACTGTTTTTTAAGTGCCCTGCTGGGTGTTATACAACGGTGGATGTCACAAAAAAATAAATAAATATATAAAATACCACTGAGAATCATCTTATTGAACTATTGGAAAGATATGTGGTAGCCACTGAATTGTCACTTACTTCTGGACAACAGATGACTGAAAAATGGTTATCCAAGAAGCAGTGTAAAGCTAACTTAGGCATAAGAATTGGGGATGGAAGTTCAAGAGAATCTAAAAATGAAGGCCATTAACGGTTGAAAGTGAACATAAAATGTACCAAGTAAAATATTTCAAGTAGCACCAACCTGGACATTTTGCTAAAATCCTAATTTATCCATTGAACCTATACAGTATGATATGTAGATTGATATTTTTCCTTTAAATGAATTACAATATTCTCATGTGAAGCAAGCAGTGTGTGTGAATTATATAACTAACAACTTGATAAACTATGAAGTAAAGATAGATGGGATATCTCTACATGCACTGATAGAGCAGGGCAGAGACAAAAAGGACTTTACCAAACAACTAGTAGTGCATGTATATGTGTGTGTGTGTGGGGGGGGGGGGGGGCAAAAGGAAATCACCTTTGGCAGAAATGGAGATACACAGTATCCTTGGCATAAATAAGCTTTTTGATGGAGTTGTCCATTATTCACCCATGACGTGATTTTACGTAAAGACCTTCCTTACTCCCGGAATTGTGGACAAGTGAATGTGGGAGCCTCAGTTTGACTTGACTGGTGTAGAGAGAGTGCAAAGTCATAAAGTTATATATGGGGAAGGAGCAAAAGCCATTTTATACTCAGGGAATATGCCATTGGCTGAGATAGAGTTGAAAGAAGACGCTACTCAATTAGAAGACTGTATTCATTGGAGAAGGATCAAGTCCTTCTCACTATATGGTCAGAAATTTTAGAGGAGGATAAAAGACCTGCTCCATTGACTTCTCATGTAGACTGATCTGAAGAAGACTTAGTAAATATAAACATTATCTTAATTTTACAGGAGCACAATGGAAAGATCCTACACTCAGAATAGAATGTTTAGGTAGTTGATATAGAGGTTGAGGAAGGTTCCTATTATTCCATATTCATATTTTGTGCTTTCCAATGACCTCTTGTATTGGGTAGACCAAAAGGGGCAGCATAGTAGGATGGTTGCTGGTACCTGTTTGTGTAAATTGTAAAAAAAAAAGTACTTTGGTTTTGTGCTTGTGTGCTTTTGGATTTTATTGCGTAAATCGTACCAAAGCCAGCTCACAGTCACATTCTGGGATGGCATTTAGGTTTAAAAGAGACTAGAGAGTGAAGGACACAGTTTATTAGTTAGGTATTTTTTCAGCAATTGAATGTCAGTCTGCCTGCCTGAGTGTCAGAGAACAGCCGCAAACCCTTTGGGTGGAGAGCCATATGTCATAGCTGGACCCCTAGTTAAAACTGCAAAAGGGCCTCAGTATATATTGTGATTGTAGTCTATGCCACATGTTTCCCTGGAGCTAGTCCAGTGCAGAGAGTAACTGTGAAAACTGTTGCTAAAGATCTAGTACAGTTTTTCTCTAGTGTAGGAATACCAAAAGTAATGATTCTAACTGTTGAAGGAACACCTTTATGTTAAGGGCCATGAAGAAACTATGCCATTTTTTAAATCAAATAGAACCATACTTCCTTGTACCACCCCCAAATGGATTGGCTTGTTTAATGGTCTAACAAGACTTTGAAATCAGTGTTAAACGAAAGTACAAATAAGAATATAAAAAACTGGGACACCCTTTTACTTTATCTTATTTTTGTCATAAGAGAAGTCCCCCAGTCTTCCACTTGTTTTAGTCCATATGAACTGTTACATGGAAGACAGCCCAGAGGAATGCTGGATATAGCCACAAACCTATGAGAAACCATTCCTTTAGGAGTGTTTCCACCTAACTTTCAGAGTTACAAGAAATAATTAGCACATCTTACCTATTATTAGAGAACACTTAGAAGAAATTCAGAGGCCCAGCAGCATAATTACGCTAGAAATGTAAGATTGAGAAATTGTCAACTAAGGGACAATGTATTAGTCTTGGTTCCTACAGCCAAGAACAAATTCCTGGCTCAGTGACAAGGGTCATATGAAGTACTTGAGAAAATTATCAATGTTAATTATATAACAAAACAGACATAAATCTAGGCAAATATTTCACATTAATATATGATGCAGTGGTACAGCAGTTAGCATTGTCGCCTCACAGCAAGAGGTTCTCCCGTTCGATTCTCAGCTGGAGCTCCTTCTGTATGGAGTCTGTATGTCCTCCCCATGGTTGAGTGATGTTTAAAGACATGCAGGTAGGTGTGTGCATGAATGGGTGTGCCTTCAAGGTTGGGCATCGGGCTGGTAACTCGGCACTATAAAACTCCATTGCCAATCACTCTCTCAACTGCCTCAAAGGCAGAAGCTGAGGGGGAATCCAGCACTACTCCAGTAGAAGCCAAAGCTTCTGAACTATCCTTGTCCCAGGAAATTATCCAACTCTGCTCTGAGACCAATATATGAGCCAAGCTATCTAGCCCTGAAGTTCCAAGATTAAGGGAAGGCTCTGATAATTTTAGGGTTGATCTCTAACCCCCAGAATTGGTACTGATGTTTCTGCTTCAAGATTCTTCCAGATCCAAGATGCTTGGAACTGGTCAGATTAGAGATAATGACAGAGTGGAAGCTGATCTGATAATGACTTAGAATCTGACAAGGACAATCCCTAAGAGAACCTTGAATCTAAAGCCTCAAAACCAGGAGGCAGATCTGAGTAGGAATCACCCTAGGTAGGGTGAGGGGGTGAAGCTCATCGGTCTAACAAGGGCCAGAGCTGGGAAAACCCCCAACTGAATTTTTGTCCTGAGGAACTTCCTCCTCATCTTATCCAGATTCTGTCAAGCTTCTGCTAGACCTGACTGATCTGACAGAAGAAGAGGTACAGGGAGGTCCTGAAGATCTTTGCACTGCATTTTCTTTCAAGATGGTGGAATGTAGTCTGGGGGAGACTGGCTGTGTTGAAAATCTAGGTACCAGCAAGGGAAGAATTTGTGGTCCAATAATTATCATATCCATTGAGGGGCAGAGCCAAAGGTTTAGACAGTTTCAGAGATTGACCCAGAAAAGCCACTGATGAGGAGGAGCAGTCAAGAGAGCACTTCCTGCACTCCTTGCTCTTTTTCCTGGGCTTGTCACCATTCATCAACCCTTTGTTCCTGTCTAATGACTTTTTAGCAGACGTGGAAGCTCCCGAAGCAGTAGACATAGCTTTGGACGGTTCTTCTGCAGGGGCTGGTTGAAGTTCCTTCAGCGCAAGTTTATTGCACCATTCAATGATGGCCTACTGGTCAAAAGCAGTACAAATTTCACAGTCTTCATCCAGGCAGGCAACTCCCAAACAATATACACATTTTGGATAGGCATCTGAATTAGGAATCCTGTGACCACAGACCTTGCATTTTTTAAACTTTGATGGCTTATTGGCCATGACAAGTAAGGGACAGTATAAAAGGGATCAGGAAGAAAAAAGGCAATGATAACAGTACTACTAGTAGTACTAGTAATAATAATAATAATAATAATAATAATAATAATAATAATAATGACAACAATACTGCAATGCTGTAAAGGAAACCTAGTCTATAGTGCCAGGATTCGTGCCAAAGGCATGAGGAGAAGAATTTTTTTAGGGCAAGACAGCATGCAAAGAAAGACAGAAGACACACTATCCAGCAACAGAAAGAAATACATTAATATTGAAATATCAGAGAGTTTTATAACTAAGCTGAGGTGAGCCTGAGAGAAGGATTCACATATTTTCTCATTGAGCTGCAAAAGAGATCTGAACTAATGTTGGGGATAGGAGGGGATTATGGGTAAGGGGAGGATTCTGAGTTATGGGTCCTAAAATCTGGAGTGACCGAAGTCAGATCCAAGGTCAGATCTGAAGAACCACTGGGTTGAAAAATGAATGGAAGAGACAACATCAGATGTTAGGTTTATACTTTATAGAATCTCTAAGACCCAGAGAGAAGCAATAAGTTTAAAGATAAAGAAAATGTATCAGGTTGTGGACAATGAAAAGTCACAATTCACAGTACATGGAAAAGCCCAGTTGTGCTGGAATCCAAACCTGATTGCAGTATAAGAGGCTTTAATGAGTTTTGCAAGTTAAATGACATTTCAAAATTTGATGCTGATCCAATATTGATGGCAAAAAAATTATTGGAAAGCCTCAGGACAACCAAACTTGTCCTTACAAAGAGGTAGTGGCAGATTCCCTTAACTCTGCAGAATAACAAAAAGGCAATATTTTCTACCCTAGATGAATTTTTCCAATACAAGGTCATGCCACTTGGTTTACATGAGGCATCATCCACATCCTGGTAACTTAGAGATAAAATGTTGAGACCCAATGGCTGCTTTTCTGTGGCATACTTGCGTGGTTGGTCATCTTTAGTGATAAACAAGTTAGCCATTTATCTGAGGTACAATCAGTGTTGGATGCTGCTCAAAATATTAGTTAAGGATGTCTGAAGCCAGAAATGTGTGGTTTTTCATAGTGAGAGGCAAAAGTGGAAGCAGTACAAAAAAAATGGCCTAATCTAGTTTCCAAAAAGCAGATTACAACTTTTCTAGGATTGCCGGGTTATTCTTATAAGTTTATACCTTATTTTGCAAAGGTAGCCCATCCTATGTTGAATCTGCTAAGGTTCAAGCTCCCCAAAGAGTGAAGGGGACTCTTGACACTGAATGACAATTTATGAATCCAAAGAAGTCTTTAAGTGTCTCACCTGTCTTAATTACACCGGATGTTTTGAGGTCTTTTGTTGCTCATACTGATCCCTTTGCAGTTGGTCTCTGCATTGTCCTGACCAAAAAGCATCAAATCAAAGAACATCATGTTTGCTTCTTTAGTCATAAGCTTTTTAATCAATTGACTAGAGATGCTGTAACTGAAAAAGTGTGTGCAGTGATCAATGGGGCACTTACTTTTCTCCAGTATTATGTATAGTGAGTGCCTCCAGTAGGTCTTAGTAGGAGCTATGGAATTCTTGGGACATAAAAGGTGACCTATAGCTTGCTAGGATTTGGTATGGGGCTTTGTCTATGGTAATCTATATGTGGAAAAACTCTAGCATGTTGTCCTGTATAACCAACCTAGAGGTATGCTTGTTATTGATGTATATCAAGGCACCTCCACCTTTAATCCTTCTCTGTGTAGTTGCTGGTTTAAATGTGTGGAAAGCACTGAAGCCTTGCACTGACAGAGTACTCTATAACAATGTCTCAGTAACTGCACAGATATCTGCATTTTCCCAGGATGAGGACAACTTGGAGGGAGTGGAGCTTTTTGTTTAAACTCCTGGCATTGAGCTGTAATGCCTTTAGATTTATATTACTTGATTTTGCTAAGTTGGAAGGTTTGTCAATTTGGCACTGCCTACAAAAGGCTGTATGGAGGAGGACAGTGTTTTAGCCAATGCAAGACCATCCTTGGTAAATCAACATGGCTTGTTAACCATATCCTTCCATGTTGACAAATATTGTACCCACTTAGAATAACACCAGAAACTAAGCCAATTATTAAAGTCAATCATCTTTTGCTTGTATCGTGGCATCATCCTTGGAGAAGGTAGAATGCTGCTCAATGCTAGGCATATAGTCTAGGGTGATACATATCAAATCATTTACTCTTATGTGGCCTATGACTGGGTCGTACTGATACCTGTGGTACAATGACTTGTGTGTGTACATAACTTGTTGGATCTTGGCTCCTGATATGCAACTGACCATTATTTTCTCTTTGTCCAGCCTGGTGAGTGTGGCATCAGTATATTGCACAATGGAATCCCCTATGACTAGAGTCCTGGGTACTCTGCCATCTTTCATTATGGGATTTTTGGCTGTAATGTAGAGTTAAGTGTTGCTTTTGCTGAGTGTTTTTTTATTTCAGTTTGCTGAGGGCAATTTTTGCAGGTGGAGTGTCTGGGATGTCTTTGGAGTTTGGGAAGATTGCATTTAAGTGCCTCAGAATAAGTTGGTCTATGAGTGGTGGGTCTGATGTCTGCATTTCTGTCAACCTTATTTGTATTCTGTGTGCTTGTATGTGAGAGCTTTGCTTCCACTGGCATTGTGTATATACATCTCTCTCACACTGAATCTGTTTCTTTAAGAATTAAATAGTTGTCAGTGAATATAAGACAACTGCTACATTGTCCCAAGATACCTATGTCCACCAAACTGACTACATGGGCCTGTCAGGTTCCTTATTAGGTGACCTACAAGGGTGTAGTGCATGAGGGTTTACAACAGGGCAACTAAGGGTGCTTTTGGGACTAGGGACTAGGGACTAGACCAGGCAATATAATACTAAATTTAATGGGCAGTGCTCCTTAATGCACTAACTAGTTGAACTATAATCACTGCGTTACTGAGTACAGTTACAAAGGTAATGCTACAACAAAAATTCCTTCTAGGTGACTGCTACCAAACATATCACTGTTAACAGCCACTGTGCTATGAGCATTTCTGTACAAATGTGCCAAATTTATGCAGGCACTAAAAACACAGAACAATGACTAATAAGCCCTCTGGTCAATAAAAGACTATACTCAGAGGCTTTCCTGTCTGTGTTTCCCAAATCAGATAGAACAGGCTACCACCTACTGCCACTAGCTGAATAAACTTAATCCTCTTCATGTAAAAACGCACAAAAAAGTGTACTAAGTGCAGTACTATCTCAGTAATTTAAACAGCTATCTATTTACTGCTAATTAGTCGATTTAAAGCAAGGTAAACCAACAACAAGGAAAAATAAGGCAGTACAGTCTGCAACAATGCCATACAGTTTAAAATGCAGAAAAAGCAGTAAATAATTCAGTGAATCAACAGCAGTTCACTAAATAGAAACCTAAAACATCTACATCCATAAAAGTACATACAATTGACTCCTCTTTATAACTTAAGCAATTTAGCTTGTATATACAATGCATAACTCATGTAGTTGGGTGGGCGTTCGAAAGACATGCGTAAATGGGCATGCCTTCGTTGAAGGTTGAAAGTCGAGCTGGCACCTCGGCGTTCGTCAAAATCTACTGCCAATCATTAGCGGACCGGAGTTCCACTGTGGCGACCCCTAACCGGGAAAAGACGAAAGACAACAACAGCAACAACTCATGTATCAAACCTTTTTACTTCTTTCAGATCCTTTCTCCCTATTACCCCCGGCTCTTTTTTATATACTGTGTAATTTGAATCTTCTGCCCTAATAGTAAATATTGCTCTCTATGGTACAGGTTGTACTCTTTTAAACATTAAAATGTTTTTTTCCTTCTCTTGAATGTATAATTCATTCTTTTGACAGAATCATACGAAATAAGGCAGTTGAATCTTGTGACAAGTTTTGCCTTGCTAGTGTCCACTCTCAGGCTGAACCACCTCTCTCGAACAGGGCCAGACCAGTGAAGTCGGCTGTGAATTTCTGAACACCCATCCAATCATCCAGGCCCCATTTGAAGGAATATAATATATCCTTCTGCTTAATTTACAATGGGAGCCTATTGCATTAGTGGAGGAGGTGCTGTGTAATGAACCTATCTCCCTACATTGTTTTATTTATTTGTTGGTAAAGATTTAGATCCCCTGTTCTAGTATTTGTGGGATTATTCAATTTGTTGAGATACAAAATACCCTGGACTACTGGATCCCTAATGGCTCAGCAGGCAAGGCATGGATCTCCTCACAGGAATCTATAAGGTACTGAATAAAGGGACAATGATTCTAGTATTTTCTGGTAGGTTATGGTTTTTAATCCAACTATTCAACTTCTGGAGGTCTTTCTATTTTTTTGTTATGCTTAGTGAGATACCTCCCAAATGTGTCATTGTATTCAATAACTGGCCTAATTAATGCGGAGTATAATGGGACAATGACCTCTCTGGAACTAGAAGATATCCCTTTAGTGATTATCTGTGCTAAGTAGAAGGACTTCCTGGCTACTGTTGTTATGTTTATAGATAGTTACTAGGCATGCAGTCTGATAGAACATTAAGGAGCCTAGCCTAAATTCACACTTACCCCAAAACACTGTTTGGTTAAGTGGCTTACTCAATCTCATATAGAAGGCAAATAAGATTCAAACCCTGTACCTTTGGCACAAGGGAGCAGCTCATTCAGGTCAGAGCTTTAGTCCACTGTTCTGCCAGACATGATAATCAAAGAAAAGGGAATCATCAACCCACGTACCAAGTTTTCTAACAACATTTTCATTTTGGGGTGGAGTATTGTCTTTGTTGTATACTTGGGGAGGAATGGTTTACCAAATGTGACTATATTACACTTTTCAGCATACTGTGACCTTAACTTTGACCACCATGTGTCTACTGTAGTAAGGAAGACTTTCTAGATACACACACATATTAGCAAAGGCATGGGACACCAGCACATTCCTTACACAGACCAACTAAAGTCCCTGTCACTATACTTGGTATCATATAGATTTCTTAGGGGAGACTTATGCCTGTCTTACAGAGTAATCTCTGACCCAAACCTAATGAATTTGCTGCACATCTGCAAATCAAACAGGACTAGAGCTACCCATTCCAGGGACCTAAATATGGCCTGCGACTTTAATAGGATGTACTGGAGGGACAGATTTGTCTCCCAGCAACTGCTGCATCTTTGGAATAGGCTGCATTTAACTTACTCACTATGTTTGTATGGGAGTATAGTGTGATAGGTCTTGGCCAGGTCAAGGCATGATAGTGTACAGCATGGCCGCTGTCAAAGGTTGTGTTAATTTTTTCAAGAAGTTAATCAAATTCTTTAGACAGGCTCTACCTTAACAAGGCCAGACTTTTGTAAATCTGAATACATCTTCCTTCTTTTATAACCTGTGTGGCGAGTATTCATATGCTCCCTCTGGCTTTAAATGAGAACTCAGTCCCTGACAATGCTTTCTGATCAAAATTCCCCAAAGCTGCCTGCACACCTTGTTTACGTTTGCTGTCTGTGCCAGATACTATTCATTCAGTGATCTTGTAAGAAATATAAACCATTGTCACTTTGAATCAAATCATAAAGCATAATGTCTCTGCTTGTATCTTTAAATTTGCTGAAATGTAAGTTTAGTGTTCCCAGTGCCATTATTCTTAGTGATGTTTTTCTTCTTTTACCTAATTTCCTTCTTCTCCTGTGAAACCCTTCCCCATTATTCCCACTCTGCATAAGCTCTTCTTATACTGTTTATCCACTTTGGAGTTGGTCTTTGGTGTTATCTTTTTACCTAATAAAGTACATCAGACTTGGTCATCTCACACTGTATCCTCCTTGATTCTAGTATTACTGCATTTTTTCAGCTGTTCATTGTTCATTAAAATACTCTAACGTTGATTATATTCGCATTAAAGATCATATGCACTTTAAAATAACAAGAACTTTCTTACTTGTTTTTTTCTAATTAATGGATCCCTTACTGGGTTGTTTATCACGTTTTTGTGTTATTTTTCTCAGTTGTTCCTTGAAAACATTAGAATTAAAGCAGAGAAATACACCTTTAAACCAGGAAGTGGAAGCAGCTTACTCTTACAGGAGCCTGTCTGCCAGTCATCCTGATTATGTCATTCTTGCAGCACAGTGCATTAACTTGCCACGCCCCTCAATTCTTGTCTTAGAAATGTTCCCGATTCATAGAGCTGTACCTTGAAGGTTCTTGTAGTTTGAAAATGTTATTTCCTTTGCTTGTCATTCACCAAAATTTCATAATTTCTATTCTGCATTATTTTTCATACAGGTGCTATTGGGAGTTAATTACTGTTATGGTTGTATTGAACATGTATTTTTTAGATGAAATAGTGATTATTCCATCCTTTTTTTTTCTCCTCCTGTGTAGTCTTATGCTTTTGAATCCAAGGCCTCAGCTATGGTCAGGATGGCCAACTTTAGAGAGAGATCCTGTCAGGGATGTTGAATGTACCCAGTTAGGTCCAGCAGGGGAACTGTATAGTCCACACTTTGTCATAACAGAGGATATTTTTATCATATATTGCAAATAGTGCTTGATGTGGTAATGCAAGTCCACTTTTAATTAAGTGGTATTTTCCACGGTGGTGTCTGATAAATGAAATAAGAAGGCTATGGCATGCTATTAATTTAATCCTGGTGTAACTGTGTGTTCATTGACACATTGTTGTTTCTCACTCTTCTTGTATGCATTTTTCACACTGTTAATTTATACTATTCTGAGCAAAGGTAGCTCAACCTGATGTGCAGGCATGCTTGGGTAGTGTGGTAGTGTTGAAGGGAACACTGAAAGGGGCACCTAAATCCTGTCTCATATGTCATGCCTCGAAACATTTTTATTCAACTGGTACATAAGGGTATCCTGCATTTGATTTGCTGCATTTAATTCTGATTTGTGATTATATAACACTTCCTATTAGTCTGGCTGCATTACCCTTACAAATATGAATGTTGCACTTTCACTAACTCTGCATGTGTGCATTATTGGGTGTTATGTTCATTCCGTCTACCTGTCCAGTTGTTCTAGTCTTTATTAATGACTGCAGCCTGCTGTGTTCATGTCAACACCAGGCATGTTGTCATCTGTATTCCTGTCTGGGTATATTTTATGTATGTTGTGAAGCTACTTCTCGCAGCTCCAGGATTACTGTCAAGAAACATGGTTCCTACCATTGTAAATGCATTTATCACACAATAAAACTATGTTATCACTGTGCTGCTACAATGTGCTATAAACTGATTCATATAAATGATAGGAAATACAAGGCTATTATATCAGTGGCCATGTATGCCTTGCCAGTATCCTCTCTCTGGCAGTACCAACCTTTTCAACCAGAGCATGGTCTGCAAGTTCTCGAGTATATTTTATGGTATCTATCAAATTGTCTAAGCTATGCTTCAAGGCAGATAGGGAACCATATTACTTGACATGAAAAGGAAGTCTATCTCTGAGTAAGAGGAGGCAGAGGTTGATGAACCTCTCTCCATTTAATTTTATTTATTCCCTAATGGAGATTCAGGTCTGTTGTTCTGCTGTTGGCTGTATTGTTTGACAAATTGAGAAAAGGGAGGTTTCGGATAATGGGATTCCTAACAGCATAGAAAAAACAAGACATAGGTTACCCTGCAATGCACATCTTGTTAATGCCTCAAAGCAGTTTGACTAATGACTGGACTAAACAGATGTTATGTCTCTCACCACTGTTAACAAAAGTCATTTATTTCAATCACTGCATATTGACTGGGGTCATTCTGCTGCCATTTATGCAGACAGGATAACAGATCACTGCACTACTGCCTATCTGATGCACTAATGGAACCTCTCAAATGCATTACAGAACACACATGCATTCAGGCATGCAGTCTCTACTCTACTGCAGGTGTGATGCTGCAAACCACATCTCCATACTGACTTTCACTAGATGTGCCACTTCCCTGGACTTGCATCACATTACTGCTTCTGCTACCCACCTGTCCCTGTGATTGTCCACACCAACCCATTGTATTGTCTCTGTTGGGAATGATCTATGTTTAAAAACAGAGTAAATGGCATTATGTAGTTTATTGCTCATAAAAGAAGTACTCAATCAAAAGATATTACAGCACCCATAACCCTGTAAGGGAAACAATAAGGTCAAGCACATTGTGACCTTACTTTAGTAAACAGTGTGATAAAGATAGTCAATGTGGCCCAGTGGAGATTAGGTATGCATACTGTAAGTACTGACATAGTACAGTCACACCTCTGATAGTGCTGTATAATGAAGCTCCACGGTCACAAAAATGACAGTCACCTTGCAACTTAAAGGACACTTTATGAGTTATTAAGTAAACCAAGGACATAGATATGCAAGCAGCATACCAATTGCTGTGTGTGCTTACATGCACATCAGAGCATGTCACAGCTGCTACACTGGTGCAGGAGCCCATAGAACAAATGTCAGCTGATATTATAGAAATGTGAAGGAAATGAGCTGCAGAAAGGGGGTAGAACAAGCAGAGCAACACACAGAGGATAACAGGAAGGAGAAAGTGGTGAGTGGTTGAGGGACAAAGGGTATTAGTGAGGCAGGTACTAATTTATTTCAAGAAGACTAGAGGGGAAGGTCCTGTGGGGGAAGGTCTGGGTAGTAAACAGGGTACAGGGATATCAGCAGTGGTAGCCAGACCTGTAACACAAACACTAACAGGGAAAGAATTGATATAAAGGGAGAGGAGGAAACAATGGAGAGATGCAGACAGACAGAGGGTGGACAACTGCTGATAGGGATGAGTATTTATTTATTTATTTTTTATTTTACATTTGTTAACCGGGATAGTCCAACTGGATACATATCCATTTTCAGTGGAGGCCCGGGCAGAAAATCTCCAAAGATATATATATGCCGACATATAGATAAAGTTTATAATGTATTTCAATTATATACAGTGAGAGTATTTAGTTGAGCACACATATTAAGTATATTCCAGCGACATCGACAATGATCAATAGTTGTACAAACAATAATAAAGTAATAATAAAGTACTCTGACTATCAAAATTCACATCATACCTTTGTTGTGTTGTACTAAGGCTATGCAGACCTATCAAGAGGCAATGTGTACAAGTCAGTAGTAACAGTAGTATTAGAGTGGGACTGGAGTTAGTCAGGTGTGGAGCAGGGACATAGCCATTTGTTGTTTAGATGACTTTTGATAGACTTTTTAAATTTGGATAGGGAAGATTCCAGGGTTATGGATGAAGGAAGAGAGTTCCAGATTTTGGACATATAAGATGAGTACAGGGAATCACCTGCATGGTTGTGGGATCTACTAACTGTTAAAATTAGCTTGTCTCTGGATTGTAGTTGTCTAGGACAGGAGTACTGCTCAATTAGGTTACTTAAAGAAGGTGTTTTATTTGGTTGGGACAGCAGCTTGTGAGGGATGATCAGTTTGATTATAGATTAGTAAATTTGCAGTTCAAGCCAGTCCAATTGTTTTAGGTTGTGACAGTGATGGGTTCTGAAGGAGCTGTTGTTGGGAAATTTGGCTATCTGATTGTAGCAGGTTGTCATTTTGCTGGTTTCAGTTTTGGATAGATTGTTGAGAGAAGGTGGGTGCGAGCAATGGTGGATCTAGCATTATAGGTCAGAAAGGATTTGTGCTTGTAGAGACTACCTAGCTTTTGTGTGTGTTTTTAATAGCCAGATTAATGTGTATGTCAAATTTTAACTTGTTATAATGCCTAGTAGTTTTGTGTGGGATTCAGGTGAAATGAGAGTATCATTTTTAGAGTGGATATTGAAGTCAGAGTTAATAATGGTATTTTGTGAGGGGTGAAATAGCAGGAGCTTGGTCTTTTTGGGGTTATGAATGAGGCCATTCTCAATAAGCCAGTTTTCAACTGAGTGGAAATTAACTTGGGTTTTATTGTGTAGTTCTGGCAGGGTGGGGGCGCTACATATTATAGTGGAATCTTCTGCGTATTGGATAAGGCTAGTACTATTTGCAGCTGAGTGGAGATTATTTGTGAAGATTGAGAACAGCAAGGGGCCCAGTATAGATCCCTGGGGTACCCCAAGTGTGACTGGTAGGAGTGGAGACAAGTTCTTGTTCCACTGTACTGCTTGTTGCCTATTGCTGAGATAGTTTTTGATCCAGGAGACTGATTGATTGTCTAAGCCTAGGTTTGTGAGGTGATAGACTAGTTTGTCATGGTTAATCATATCAAAGGCTTTTGATAGGTCTAAGAAAATGGCTGAAGTAAGTTTACCATTGTTTCTGTTATGGTTTATGGTATCTGTGAATGCTAATAGAGCTGTGGTTGTGCTATGATCTGGGCAAAACCATGTTGTGTTTGAGATATGAGTTCTTGATTAATAAGGTGGGACATTAGCTGATGGTGGATACATTTTTCAAATATTTTAGCCAGTGGAGATAGGATTGCAATTGGTCTGTAGTTAGATATGTCATAGGAACTGCCCCCTTTGTGAAGAGGTATAATGTAGGCAGTTTTCCAAATCAGGGGTACTGTGGCTTCAGAGATTGATCTGTTGATTAGTATAGAGACTGGTACAGCTATTTCTGCTGCTGCCATTTTTAAAAATTCATTGGGGAGGGAATCTGCTCCTAGTGTTGTAGGTTTTAACTGGGAGAGCAGTTTTCTTATGTAAGAGGTAGGGGCGGATTGTAGCTTAAAATTGGGTCTGTGGTTAGAAGTAGGATGATCACCTGTTGCATTAGCAGTGAGATGATTTTGTGCTAGGGCAAGTACTGTTTCAGTAAAGAATATATTGAAGGATTCAGCTTTGTTATCCTTTGTTAATCCTGATGTTGGGTGTTGGGTAATGGTTTTACCGGGGTGTAGTAACTTGTTTAAACTTGCCCAGAATTTCTTAGGATTATTCTTATGTTGGTTTTGCTGGGTAATAAAGTAGTTTCTCTTGTCTTGCATAACTAGTTTCTTGGTTACATTTCTAATCTGTTGGTAGGATTGTTGTGTACTAGGGTTTTTGTTGGACCTCCAAGTTATCCAGGCTCTGTTCCTTTATGTTATTTTTTGCCTAGTTTCCCTTGTTAACCATGGAATTGTGTTAGCCTTAATTCTGGTAGTTCTTACAGGGGCATGCCTGTTCAATATTTCTAAGAAGGTGGAGTTGAAGTGGTCAATGGCTTCATTTAGGGGTAGGTAATACAATTTAGACCAATTGTATAGTTTTAGTTCTTGTGTGAAGTTAGTCAGGTTAAAGTGTTTCTTGTTTGTGATTGTTTGAAGTATTGGGGTTTGGGGGTGGTGGGAGTTATATTTAAGTAGGAAAGTAGTTTGATGGTCACTCAATGAGTCAGGAAGGGTGCCTGCTAACTAGGTACATGGTGTTTTATTTAGTAAGATCCAGTCTAATAGGCTTTCTTTTTTACATTTTTGACTAGTCTAGTGGGCTGTTTGATTACTTGAGAGAAGGTATGTAGGTTGATATGGTTGGTAGGTACTTGGGAGGAGCATGAGAGCCAGTCTATATTAAAGCCTCCTAATACAATAGTCTCTTGACGCATTGACTGAGATAGCCATAGAAGTAATGTCTCCATGGTAGGGATATTATTGCCTGGTGGGATATAGCCTGTTACTAGGTTGATTGTTTTTCTGTTACATATCTTGAGCCTTGTTAAGAGAATTTCTGCTTTTTCCAAAGGGGGCATGGTTATCTCAGTTTTAGTTATGGTTAAACTATTCTTGTAAAGCAGGGCAATGCCACCACCCTTTTTCTTTAGTCTGTCTTGCCTAAGGATACTGTATCCTGGTGGTAGGATCTCTGTATCTTTGGTAGATGGTTTTAGCCATGTTTCTGTTATACTGACTATATCTGGGGAATATTGAGAGATTAGAGTGTGTAGTTCATGTATTTTATTGTTTATACTCCTAATATTTAGGTTTAGGAGGAGTAGACAATTTAATGGCCTGGTTTTAAGTTGTGATGCTGGGAAGCTGCTGTGCATTGGTCAGAGGATTTGTAACATCAGGTCCTGGGTTTGGGTGGATAGCTCCAGCATTTAGGAGTTGTTGATGGGTTGTTTGCAATAGTTTAACTAATTTCTTTAGAATGGTTAGGTATTTTTCGGTTGTTATTGATTTGGGGTAGGAGGTGACTGGTTTAAAATGGGTATAGTTTATGGCAGTAGTGTTGGATAAGGTGGGGTTTATTGTTAGGGAATAAGTGAATAGGATGGGAGAGATATTGGCAGTAGATTTATGGTAATGGGGGAAGTAGTCCTGTCCTGGGTGGTTGTAGGATGTGATATGGTAGGTACCTATTAAGAAGAATAGTAGAGATGATTGCAAGAGGTAATTCTTCATTTTCAAAGATGATTGTTAATTGTTTGGGTTTATTAGGAGTGATGTGTATAAGTGTGTGAGGAGATGGGAGGGGATTTGGATAGGTTGTGGGATATATAAGGGGTGGGAGGGATGTGGACTGGTTGTTGTATAATTAGTGGGAGGGGTTGGATAAGTATATATCTTGATGATGTGGGGGTGGGTGAGAATTGGGGGTAGGGTAGAGGAGCGGAGTGAGCTCAAGCGTAGCGAGGGTGAATGGAGCGGGGCCGACCGAGCTGGCAGGTAAGCCCTCAAAAAGCTATCAGTTAGACCTGCAACAGAGCTATATATTAGGTATGCTACAGGTTATTGTTCTACTGCTAGCCAGAATAATTATGACTTACAGTATGCTTTCTTATCCTACAATAGATAATCTGCTTTGAGGAAGTTTTCCCAGATAATGACACCCTTGGTCAATTGGTTTAAGCACCTTAGGCGCTCTCTGTAGTGCAGGATCTTTACTTTACTTACTTGATTCACACAGGGTAATGCCTAAGTTTAGAGAGGGTTCTGAGAGGAATATTGTTACGAAAGTAGGTCTTCTAAGACTAATATACTAAAGTAAAGGACCACTGTTAGTATGGGAAGTAGAGAGGGGAAACTATCCCTGCCGCCTGCCCTCAGGCGGGCTTACAAAGAAAGATTTAGATGTTGCTATTAACCTTTTTGCAGATGATAACTTGAAGGCTGGAGTCTTTTGTTGAAATGGACTGCAGAGTTGCAGCTCACAGTAACACACAATCATTCAGAGGTGGGTTTGGGCAGGGAATTGTTTATAGGTGCCTGTTAGGTCTTTTTGCAGATGGTAACTTGAAGGCTGGAGTCTTTTGTTGAAATGGACTGCGGAGTAGCAGCTCGTGGTAACACACAATCATTCAGAGGTGGGTTTGGGCTGGGAATTGTTTATAGGTGGCTGTTAAGTCTGTAATATCCAAGTTTGTAGTCTAAACAAGCCCTATTAATTCTTCTAGCAGCCATCTCCTACAAGGTTGACTCCTCCAAATGACTTGTACAGAATCTATATAACAGCTTAAACGGCAGAATATAGCCATTATCTGTAAAACTTACTCCAAAATTAAAGTTACCTTGCATCCAACCTTCCATTATCAGTCAATTAGAATTATGTTATTAGAATTCAAACAGGGGCTGGAGAGTGACACACACACAGAAGGAAAGAGAAGAACACTATGATGGGGGATAGTTGGGGTGAGGATAGCTTGCCAAGTCATTCCAGAAGGAGACCCATCCAGATGTCAATCACCTATGTGGGTGACATCATGGGAAGACCCTGCCTCTTGGAACCCCAGCGTTGGGGCCAACCCATTGCTTGACTCTACTAACCACATGAGCAGGTGTTCCTGGATGCCAATGCATACATCAAGATGCAGGTCCACCTCAGTCCTCACCAGATGCTGAACCTCACACCATGTGACTTGGAGGGCCCCTTCACACTACTTTCTAATGAGAAGCATAAGCCACCCACCCAAGAGACAGCAGTAAAGGCCAGATGAGAACCCTCTGGTCACTTTTCACAGGGTGACTTTAATCATCATGCAGTGAGGAAGGCCTGTGGACCACTGGGGACCCAATGATTGTTATGGTGGCCAGTGCAGCATGTGATGGATGCTGCATTCCTTCTGCCTGCTCCACATCTGATCCTGCAGAAAATTAGCACAAAAGGAGAAAAAGAAAAGAAAAGTAACATAATTGAAAAAAAACATGAAACATGAGAAAAGAAAATAAGACACAAATATAAATAATTGGCTACATGGAGTTGTTGGGGTGCCAGGCTAGAGAAAACTGATTTAAAGATGATGTTTACTTTCCCCTTTATTTCATAATAATAACTAATTTTTATAGAAATAAGCATGCTTCCTGTGTTCTAAAAGGTGTATATTCTCTATAGTGATGAAAAATGGAGATTAATCTTTTATTTAAAATACAAAGTGTAACTGGCTTTAGTTTCTCTTTAGGACTTTTTTGCTTACATATAATTAAGTCCCACAAAGATATACACTACAATGAAAGTGTACATCAATAAAGCTGTTCTCCAGAGCTGTGAAAGGAAGCAGTCCTTTTTTAATGTGAAGAACATTTATTAACCATATCAAAACAGACTCTATTACATCTAGCATGCAATCCTACTGCATGGTGTACATAGTACTTTCCCTAATGGCCCATCAGATCAGAGCTAACCTTAAGAGATTAATGAGAATTTCTCCTATACAGCCGGACCTGGCCAAATACTAGGGATTACAATCTCAAATATTACATTCAATGAAAATAATCATTAGTCTACAACTGTATGATCAAACTTCCTTAAGCACATTTTTAGAACACCAGGTTAAATTATTTAACTCTTTTCCTTTCCCCCTCGTACCCCTCTCCCTATTAAATCTAACCCTTCAGTTTTTTCTTTTTGTTTTTCCTGGCAACACATAATACTACATTTTCTGCAATATAATTACTATATGAAATACAGGAATACTTACTGAGTTGCTGTCTCTACCTTTAATTCCATTCCCTTCTGGTTTTTACTTTACTAATGCTGTTAAGACAGGAATTCTCAGGTTTCATAGTTTTGCGCAGGTTTGGCAGTTTACTTCTATTTCTTTTTCTTACATTACATTTACTACAGGAGCATTCCATTTTTACATTTTCTTTTGCTTTTTGCTGCTTGCCCCATTGGTGTTTGCCTGCTTTTTGCTCTCACTTTTCCACATTCACCATTAATTCAGTTTACATCTGTCAATATAGGTGTCCTTCTACATCTCCAGTTCTTTGTGGTTGACATTTTCCCCACTAGCGTTAACAAAGTTAGAAGTGCCTGGCTGTAAGTGAGTAGTCCTAATGTGGGATCCCAGCTTAAGAAAAATAGCTGTTTTGGGAGTTTAATTTTATCACCCCCAGATGCTCTCTGCATATCTTTCTTCCAACCCGTCATCTTACTACAGTCCCAAAATATGTTCCCAACTTCCCCTCCCTTCTGTGCTACAGTGTCATCATCTTTCATCTGCAGTGGGGAGCATTTTGGACAACCTATAAGGTATGCATAAATATCTATGCAGACATTTCCATACAAAAATACAAAATCTTCTTGAGTTAGTTGTATATCTGGGAGCCCTACATATTTAATCCAATTTTTTAATGTTAACTGTTTCCTCAGCAATTTATTCCATTCTTCCCTAGCGTCTTCAGCTTGTGTGTAATTCTCAACTAATATCTTATATGACTGACTTATTAACTTTTATGTGAGGCCATTTATGTTCTTGACCCTATCAATAGTTCTATTAGCTTATGGCTTTCTCCAGAATCAGCTGCCAATCCCAGTCTCTTTTCCACTCTTTAATCAAACCCAAGTAAAGAAATACTTATATACACAGGTTAATCTCAACCTTGACTACCTCCCAAGCTTTAATTCCCTTTCCTTGCTCCATCTGTTCTAAGTATCTTAGTCCATCCTTTTAATTTCCTCTACATGCCTACTTCTGTATTATTGGCTTTATCATCTTTTTAATCATCTGCATTTCTATGGGCATCAACTTTTACATCCAGTTTTGCACTTTATATTGTTTTGTTATATTTTATACATAGCTTATATAGGCCCTGCAACTTGGCTTCAAAATGGTAGCATTTTTAGGTCTTTGCCCAGCCCCCATTTGCCTCTTTTCCTCTATTTAGACATATATCCTCCATTCTGCATATTAAATTTTGATCTGAACTGTGGAGCTGTATAGTATGACTCCAAAGCAGCAAATCAGGCATTCCCAACCCCTTCACTCTCCTGGTAAAACTAGTCTCTTGCACTTCATCTCTGAGTGTTTGTCATCTCAGATAAACTTCTTGGTCTCAATATTTATCTTCTGTCATATTTTCCTCTCATGGCCCTCAAAGTAATGCTTGTCCAACATATATTACTGCATATTCCAAGAATATCTTTTTTGTGTGGACCCTGATATCCAGGTCTATCATTATTATCTTCCAGTTATTAATTTTCTGTCTAATTTATGTTATTTACTGCTACATATCATTTACTTCCTGCTGTGGCTCTGTCTCTAACTACTCCTAGGTACCCCATTTTATAGCTTCCCCATTGATAGGAATATTTTACACAAGCTCAAGGCTCAAGGTATAGTTAACCAGTATTACATTGGGCTTTTTCACGTTACTGTTATATCTGCAATGGCTTTATACTGTTCCAATAAATCAAATAGTTTTGATATGCCTCTTTGAGAATCAGCTGTGTATATAATGACATCGTCTGTGACATCCTTCCTCTGGGACAGTAATCAAGGAGCCTCAATCCTCACCACTGACACCAGTGGGGGACATTTACTTAGAACAAAAATGGATGAACACAGCATTTTCAGATGCCAATCTCTGCAGCAAGCACAATTTCCCTTAAGAGCACACAGGGAATACACTCTGGATCTGGGACTGGGTTTTCCTGTCCAGGCCCTGAGTAAGACTTTACCTTTTCTCTCTGCAGGAAACAGTGCTCTGTGTCCCTGTTCCAAGTAGCTGACACACACACACACTCTTTGAGATTTGATTTTCAAGCACATACATCTGGGAAAGGTTAATACAGCTAGCCAGATTATAAGGTAAATTCACTGCCACCAGTCAGCTACTTTAAGGCTCTTACCAAGGTACTCAATTACTCTTAGTAAAATTAATACTTATACAAATAGTAGTATTAACTCCACGGCAAGACTTCCAGGAGCATGAAGCCCATAGTGTCACCAAATAAATGCAGTTATTCTCAAAGGTTAAACTATTTTCTAAAAGACCAGCCACAATGAAACATATAGATATTTTTCATAATAATAGAAAACATGAAAATACTGAATATCTGCTTACAATAAACACCAGAGTTTCAATTCACAGAAAATATATTAAAAAAAAAACAGATGGAAAGACTCAGACAGATACTGAAAAACAATACTTTTGGCTAATCTCACTATTTTCCTGACTGAATAAGTACTGTTCCCTAGTTAAGTTACTTACAAAAGCAAGGCAACATGAAGTGGATGAGTGTCTTTTTTGTCAGTTCCGATAATAGAGTGCTGAGTGTCACTATCACATCTCTCACTAATATCTAAAATAATTTCAGAGCTGGCTAAAGAATGACATCACATCTGGTCACCTAATTCTGTGGTTCCCACACTACCCTCTTGACTAGAAGCTGAACCAGGATCTATCACAGATGTGTCACAACACACACCTAGAGCTTTGCTAAGGCATCTGGAGACTATAAAATATTTCCAATACTTTCATCCTTCCCGGAGAGACTAACCAGCCATTCTCTGGCACCCCAGGGTAGTAATTAGTTCACCACTAAGGACAATAAGAGCCCAGGCCTTTCTCAGACATTGCATCTCTAGCTGCATTCAGGCCTGTGAGATAAAATCTTTATAGCCTAAACCAACCCCAGGATTCAGCAAGCTCCGCACGGAATAGTGCAAGAGCTGCTGCACCCAATATGGCTACAGAGAGATCAAGAAATGAGCTCCCGATATGTGCACGAACACGCCTACACTATTCCTGCATGGACACCACTGCTATATGCTAATTACCCCATTTGCAGGTGAAAACCATGCAAATGAGGTGAATTCGTGATCCAGGAAGCAGGCAAGCATCTGTGCAGGAATAGTGTAACCTGCAGAAATGTATTCGGTTACTACCCGAATACATTTCTGCAAATTACAAAATGGAGACATGACAGCTCCAAAGAAAGAATGTATTCAATGGAGTAGGCATGCCAATGGCTAAATATATGGCCATAGGCATGATAAATAGTTGCAAAATTATAAAAAATAACTTTTATTTTTTGGGGGCCGATTTCAGCTGTTTAAGCGTAGGGCAGCGGTGCGCAAATGGGATCGGGCCAAAAATAAGAAAAAAGTGGAAAATAAGCTTTTAAACCCAAATCAGCATTTTGCCATGATAGTCAATGGCATGCATAAAACAATAATACCAGGGAGTAGTGGTTGCTAAGGGGAAAGGCTGAGTGTGAGTGTGGTAACTATGAATTAGCATTCTGTTTTATTCAAATGAGGTGATTGATACTAAATCACAGATTTCCTCTCAGTGTTAGTTTGCACCCAACCATGTAGGTGCAGCAATACAACAGTGCAAGTCTAAGAGCTGAATGACTTCATAAGGGGGTGTGTCATGCTTGCTGTAAGCTCATTGGAGCTCTGTGGCTCGTGTTTGCCCTTAGTTAAGCACAGCTAATGAAGGAGGTGTGTCAGATGGTCCTGAGCACTGTGTACATAGCCTAAACGGTTGTGTGCACCGTGCACCGGGTTTTAAACAAAAACAAAAAAAAACAGGAAATAGCAGCTCTGTTCACATTTGAGCACTGGGTATGTGTGGTGCACCTTGGGGCTTAAATGGGAAGCCAATGGGAAGGGAAAACAGCAGTAGGAAGGCAATCAAGGAGAACTAGCATAGCTGGTAGGTGGAATGTATCAGAATCAGCCAAATACACACGCAGCAGCCCAGCACACTACTATAAACTATGCAAACAGCTTTCAGACTGGTTTTTGGGGAAACAGCAGTAGGAAGGCAATCAAGGAGAACTAGCATAGCTGGCAGGTGAAATGTATCAGAATCAGCCAATTACACATGGAACAGCCTAGCACACTACTATAAACTATGCAAACACCTTCCAGTCTGTTTTTTCCCAGACACTCTACACCACCGGTGTACACAGATGGGGAAATTTTTCCTGACAAAAATAACAAAATGTTAGGGGCTGCTGTCACTCATACATCAATATGTGTAAGAGGCTGAGGGTGGTGAGGATGTGAATGCTGATGACCAACCCACAGTGAGGAGAAGGAGAAGAGTGTACAGACCCAGGGTAACTTACCAGGGGCTACATGAGCTGGAGATAGTGGAGCTCTATAGGGTGGACAGGGACATTGTACAGCAAATTGTTGAGCTGTGCCGGCCATACCTCACAGACAGTACCAAAAGAGGGGATCCCATCCCAGTGGATACCAAGTTATGTGTAAGCTTAAGAATACTAGCCACAGGTATCTTCCAAAGGCCAACTGGGGATATCATGGGGATCTCACAGGCATCAGCATCCAGGGTACTCCACCATTTCCTGGATGCCATGTCAGCACATCCCGGTGAGCACATATATTTCCTCAACACTCATAAGGCGTTGACCAGTAATATGCATCTCTTCCACCAAATAGCAGAATACCCTGAGGTAGTGGGTGTTATAGACTGCATGCACGTACACATCAAAGCACCACCTGGAGAGCAGGGTAGAGTCTACATAAAGTGCAAGGGCTTCCCCTTCATCAACTGCCAGGTCATGTGCGATGCCCAGGGCATTATCTTGAATGTGTGTGCTGGCAGCCCTGGAAGCTATCACGACTCCCACATCTGGCATATGACACAGCTGTTCCAGTCATTTGCCAGTGGGGACATCCCATATGGCCACCTAGTGGAGGATGCTGGTTACACACTGGAGCCATGGGTAATGATACCCATCAGAAATGCACACACACCCGAACAAGAACTCCATAATAAAGCACATGCACAAACCAGAAGCATAATAGAGCATGTGTTTGGGATGCTCAAGTCATGGTTCCGCTGCCTGGACATATCCGATGGAGACTTGCAGTACTCTCCAGCTACATGTACACAAATGTTCATAGTTTGTGCCATGCTACACAATATGATCCTGTGGAAACAGCTGCTGCAGGAATAGCATGGAACAAGGCCACACAGCCCCCCACCATTTACAAGGCCATCACAAGCACAGAGTGACTTGGAGGAGGAACTACCTGAGCCTGCCCATGTAGGCAGAAGGAGGCATGACCAGTATGCCCTAGCCTTGGCAAAGAGACAACTCATAGCACATACACTGACACGATAGAGACCCAGGGAATGACACTTCTCTCTGACTCGCACATACAGTAAAAGGGATGTCAAACATGACACTACCTGTGCTTTACCATGTATATGGAGTGTACTATGTGCATCCGACATAGTCAGCTCTTCAGCACCATTCTCAATACTGGCACAGACACAAGGTAAGTCAGTCTTCCTATCAATTGCTGAATGGAGTAGTACGTTCTCATAGTTGTATCTATGGTATGGATGTGTGCATGCAAAAGAATCGGGTGGCTGAATGGGATGGCAGCAGATAGTGGACACCTATATAGGCAGCATGAAATCCATAACAAATACTGCTGTCCACATACTAGGCAATACTAGGCAAGGTGACAAATCCCACTGCAGTACATGCCATGGCCCAAATGAGTGGCTACAGGACACACACTTGCTTGTCATTGTGGCTCACATATCCACCACCAGCCTCAGCCATCAGGACAGGTGTAGATGACCATAAAGAAAGGCTGGTCTAAGGCCTCCAATTGATGGCAATGGTTAACAGCCCCCCTCCAGACCTACAGAGACAGACTACAATTGGTCTGGCAGTTGTATGTCAGTTCTGAAGGGTAAGAAGTCTGAAACTGAAATGTAGGTCAAAAAAACCTAAGATCTGTACACTACTGATATGCCTCCAGTCTGCATGATAGGTCAGAATACAAAATGAAATGGAAGCCAACAGAGTACCTGAAATACCAGTACAGTCATAGCAAATGTTTAAAGTCGTCAGGTGTGCCCCCCCACAATCCCATGTAGAAATGCAATAACATGTAAGTGTGAGGTGTAATAACAGTGGAGGACAGATTACCTGAGCTGGCCCAATCTGCAGGCTAGATTGTTGCATGTGTACAATATGCAGGGATCCATGTGTTAGGTTGTTGTGTTTTCAATATTGTGTGGAAGTGGTCAGCTTGTAGGCATGGAGGGCTGTGTGTTGGTGGCCTATGGGCATTACTGCTGATGACAGGGCCATGTTCTGACAACTGCAGTGCCAACAACAATGCTTCTCAGCAATACCCATGTCAGCAGTCATCCATACTCACTGTCAAGATATCAATATCTGTCACTGTCTGAAAGATGGACATGCCATGAATGTGGGTCCATATATACACACAGTACACATGTGGAAGTACCCTAGACAGAGTACATAAAATGTAACTGTCAACTGCACACACCTTTGGAATTGTACATACAGGTTAGCAGCACATTAGTTGTCTGTGTAGTATGGAATGCTGATGTAGTCTGGCCAATCAATAGCAGACCACAAAAGACACAGTTATGAAGTAATGAGAGATTGCTTATGTCCCTGCACAAGACAGTATAAGGGGAATGTCCCAGGTATATCTGTGAGTCAGCTGCAAATAGCTTCCATATCACACATGCCCTCAGCTCACCCCACCATCAGCCACAGGTTTATCCCAGGTCATATCCTTGCTGCTCGGAATGAGTACAGTATGACCTCACTTCTGTATGGGAATACCCACAGAATGCAGCATGCTGAAGAGGTGTCTTATGCAGGTGTGTCCCTAGCTGTAAGCAGCTCCCTGCATGCATCCGGACCAATGGGTCAATATGTACAGGAACTATTGCCATTAACACCTCAAAGACTTACCCTCTCACCCCAGGGGAATCCACTGGCTCGCAGCCTGGGAATGTAGGAGTGACAGAATGCAGTGGCCTGCTACAGATGGCCTGCATTACTACCAAATGGCCTACAGTCTTCTGTCAAAGGCCTGTGCCTCACCCATACTGCCAATGTATGGTATTTCATTAGGTCCCAAATAATGAACTAACACAGTCAACAAAACACAAATGCAAGGCCATATTGACAAATCCCAGTAGCATGCCCCCCATGTCCTACTACATGAACTGGCGACCAATCCATAAATACTACTGGGATACTTCCCAGATATCACTTGCATAATGTTAGGATGAGTACAGAATAACAGATTGGGGGGGGGGGGTATGTTGATGCATGGACATCACGGAGTGTGTGAAGTCTGAAACTCTGATGTGTGCGCATACTACCCCTGCCTGCAAACCCAGTAATGGGTGGCTACAAACCTGCTCGTAAACCACAATGTGAAGGGGAACTGACCAGATATATGAGCCCTGCCTCTGGGTAATCTGGGTAAATCTGTACAGCTGAGAGGTATGGCCATAGCAGGATATGGCCATTCTGTTAAGTCGATATATGTACAACAAGGGGATCCTCTGCCACCATACTACCAAGGTGCTGGACAATTTACACAGACCCATCAGCAAGTGTCTGTAGCTACCCCTCCACAATGGCAGGAGTGTGCAAGAATGTGTAGGCTGCGGACCACAATACTGGACTCAGCTTCATTCATCTTGTATTTCCCAGTAAATAACTGTGAGCAAATAATTATATGTCAGTAGTCGAGGACATAATACATCACAGTGTAAAACAGTATATATATCTGAATATCTCTGCTAACACCAACCATATAACACAAGCAGCACAGACAGCAATAGTTACAGTATCCCCTTATCTGTCGCCCATTGTGACTCCATATTGTCAACCTATCTACAGATATCCTGCAGAAACAGGTTGCTATGTGTAGGTTGAGCACACCAAACCCTGGACTGGAGTACAACCCTACATGGAATGGATTCACACACTCAATACAGAAGGTCATACTGGGCATGCTCCTACACTTAGAGAAATGAAGCCCATGTCTGACAACACAGTGGACTATACATATCTGTCATTTGCAGATGTCTGTGCACACACACCAAACTGTACACCATTTATGCTTCACACACACATTGGATAGGAATACTCTCACATATCCAAGGCCAACGCACTATAATATGTCAAACATACACACACAGATATGCGGGGAATAGAAAGACAGACAGTGATAGATAAAAGTCCATTATAAGGCCTATCCCACCCACTACACATCCAATTGGCCGATATTGCATGATGTGCAGATGTCAATCACTGTAGACATTCCTTTTGGTAGCTCTCAGCCCTATAGTGTCTGTGGTGCTTGTGATAACTGTGTAACACAATAGTAAAAACCAGTATTCATGTAGCATTTGTATACTCAGTTCTGTCAAATGTAAAGTTGTGTGTGACTGACTGTGTGTGTGTGTGTATGTGCTTGTTTGTGTGCTCGTGTGTGTGCATGTGTGTGCATGTGTGTGCATGTGTATGTTTGAGTGTGTGTGTTTGTGTGTGTGTGCGCATGTGTGTGTGTTTCCAAAGGCATTATTGATGGCCCATTTACACACACTGCACTTCCCATTGCCCATGTTACCACTCCTACTGATGTCAGTCACCTTGAAATAACCCTTTGGCCAAATCTCAGTCCTATAAGCTCTGTGGTACTTGCGATAACTGTGTAATACCATAGTGTAGCAAACTAGTTAGGTAGGAGTTCTAATCCTGGTCCTGGCAACTGTGAAAATGTGTGTGTTTGTGTGTGAGTCTTTGTTGACACCTGCTTTTGTGGTCATTCACACTTACTGCTCTTCCCTCATCCCTCCTTTGAGCACTGCAGCTAATGTCAGTCACCTTCAAAGATGCCTTTGGACAGCTCTTCAACATATAACTGCCACGGCGCTTGTGATAACTGCCTAATACCATGGTGTAGCAAACTAGTTAGGTAGGAGTTCTAATCCTGGTCCTGGCAGCTGTGAAAATGTGTGTGTGAGAGTCTGTGAGTGTTTGTTGACACCTGCTTTTGTGGTCATTCACACTTACTGCCCTTCTCTCATCCCTCCTTTGAGCACTGCAGCTAATGTCAGTCACCTTCAAAGATGCCTTTGGACAGCTCTCCGACATATAACTGCCATGACACTTGCAATAACTGCGTAATACCATAGTGTAGCAAACTAGTTAGGTAGGAGTTATAATCCTGGTCCTGGCAACTGTGATAATGTGTGTGTTTGTGTGTGAGTCTTTGTTGACACCTGCTTTTGTGGTCATTCACACTTATTGCCCTTCTCTCACCCCTCTGTTGAGCACTGCAGCTCATGTCACTCACCTTCAAAGATACCTTTGGACAGTTCTTCAACATATAACTGCCATGGTGCTTGCAATAACTGTGTAACACTATATTAACAAATACATAGCTAGGTAGGGGTTTGAAGCTCAGTACTGGCAAGTGTGTGTGTGTGTGTGTGTGTGTGTGTGTGTGTGTGTGTGTGTGTGTGTGTGTGTGATCAGTATCCTGGGTGTGTGTTGATGTGACTGTGTAAATAACAAGATCCATTGCAGGGCGGGATTTGCTACATTTTCATACTGAGGAACCATATGTCCCAATGTGGCATTACAAGGCCAACAGTTGTCAGACACCACAGAGGTTGTTGTACACAATACACAGCCATACATTTATATATAGGCAACCATTATAATACCCAGAGATTTCTCTCTATCCACAGATCATACACAAACACACTTGTCTCTTTCTCCCTTCCTGTCTTTCTTTCCCTCTGTCTCTCTCTCACCCCCTCTCTGGTAGATGTGGAAAAATGCATCTGTTTTGCATAGGCAGCAGCTTGACTTTGGTAGGTAATGCTCATGATCAGCTGATGACCTGTGGATGAATTGGAGTCCTCCACTTGCTAACTGCATGTGGAACACCTGTGGTATCATTCCTAAAGCCAATTGCATGGTTAACTTCTGTGATTATAGTGTACAGGGTCCTGGGTAAAAGACCTGCAAGGGCTGTTTATTTTGTTGCTAGGCAGAACAAGGACTGTTGGATACAGAGTGGTTAAGGCAGTTTTGAGGAGCTTTAAGCAGGTTTGCATGGGTTTGCAAGACGGTAAGCGCTGCTAACGTATGGTTAACCATATAGGCGCTTGCACCATGTAGGCTTCGCTTACCAGTGTGCAAATCCGCTTAGCATTTACATTTAAGTAATGTTTACACCTGCCAAGCATAGCTCAGCCCTGGTAACTATTGATCACATCCACATCTGATAAAATAGCAGGATAATGACATCTTTATTTAATGTATTTAATTCCATGTACATAACATACTTCTATGTGCTGTCATTACAGTAGCAAGGGGTGTGAGTATACTGTATGGAACACCTGAGTATACATGGGTAGTGCCACAATCTTTTCTCTTTGTATGTGTTTCATACTTGGGTAGCATCCCAGGTTATATCCAGTCACACATGCATGTATTGTATCATTACCTTATCACTTTTAACAGTGCTTTTCAAGTAAGAGTAGATTGCAGATTGTAGTAGTGGAACCATAGCCCCCTGCATGTAAAGCTGGACACTTTGTACCGGCTATCGTGTTCTTAGTGTTTGACCTGTATGTTTTTATGCATCTCCTATTGGATATTAATTTGATATGTTGATATTAACTGTAGACTACTATGTTTTAGGACATGTCATTGAGGACTGCTGTCATTTAGTAGTGGCATACCTATCAGTTTCAGACATCTATCTGTCAGAATATTCATCCTAATGCATGACCTGTTGGCTAGCTACTTTCTGTCTGTCCTCTGTACAGATGTGCAGGTGTCAGGTATTTATCTTGGCTGCTTACCGGCAGTCTCTGACTGACACTTGAATGTTTGCCCAGCTGTCTTATGAATGCCACAGCTAGGAAACCCGACTCTGTATGCACCACATGGCATGAATACCTCAAGCAGACTACCACAGTCAACAGAACATGTTTGGGTACAGGTCCCTAACTCATAGACTGGCCATGTTATGCAATATATGTTGCATACATGTCAATTGGAGCACCTCATTGGCCCTCTGCAAGAGAAAACCAGATGGGTGGATGCTGACTTTAACTGTCACCCTGAAGATCACTCATGTGACATCAGTTGATAGATGGCCTGCTGACAAATGTCAGGTGGCATGGTAACAGTGTACTCACATGCCCTACTCTTGTCACTTCTTCATGGATATTAGGCTGGTACACACCTAGGAACACCTACACCTATGGACCTCAGTACTGAAAAATGTGTGTGTGCGTTATTTAGTATAACAGTGTCTGTGTGTTTGTAAACTTGTAGTTCAAAATCCTCTGAGGGCCTTCTCAGCCACTACACCCCCATTGCTATACATAGAAATGACTGTTGCTGTAATTCACAGTAAATGTACCTTGTTACACTCTTCACCCTATGTGCTACCTAGAGCTTGCAGTACCAGCATAACACTGGGTAGAGAGGTGTTGGTTACCCTCTGAGTCCTGGCAAATGTGGGTATGTGTGTGCAATTGTGTCTAACTGTGCATATTTGTATGAGACAACATTCTGAGGCCACATTCTCCAAATACAATAAACCCTGTCATACATTATAAGGGATGGTGATGTTGCTAACATTAGGACAGCCATGACAAACCTTCACTCTACTATCCCTGTGGCATGTGCAATAAATGCATATCCCTGTAGTAGCACTGATTTAGATAGACAAGGGTTTGTATTGTAGTCCTGGTCAATGTGTAATTGTGGGTATGTCAGAGCATTATCACGGGTTTCAGTGAGTACAATATCCAGTGTGGGGTGTGTGTGCTGGGTATACTGTCTTTACACCATGGTACCCCCAGTACATGTCCCAAGGTCCACTGGGAGGATCCTATAAGGACCAACTGGAACAAAGAGAAACTATGTGGCAGCTCAGGTTAGGGGCTGACAAAAAACCTGGTATTAATGACTCAGTGAATATTAAATGTTTTCTGAAGAATAGTAGACTGAAGATTTTAAAATGAACTGTCTATGTTATATTATTAGATGTGTGCCTTTAAATGACTGTATTCCTTTTGCTAGTACACTTTAAGTAATTGCTTGTTTTATTAGGTAACTATTTTGATTTGATATATAAGGGGATGCTGCTGTGTGCATTTTATCTCATTCTGAAGAAGTCTTTTGAGATGAAAGCGATATTAAACTGTGTTTTTCGCTAGCTGCTGGTGGTTTCCTTCATTGTTTGGTCAGACTGGTGGTTTGTTTTTTATTAGTTTTTGCTGCTGCTTCATCCTTGGGGCTGTTGTTTTTCCTAGTTGATGCATGACATATGGAACTCAACAGCATGCACTGCAGCTATACTCAGTCCTTGTTAACAACATTATACATCTCTGTGATGCATGAGTTGTGTTAGTAGGTGATGGCCCTTTCCCTGGAACACACTGCACCCATGTACACAGTATTGCTGTGCAGCTGTACAGCACCCTGGCATGTACTGTGCACCATACCTTACAAGTGTACACACCATTGCTGAATGTGTATATGTGTGGCAGTTTTGTTTGCTCTATTGCTCAAAACCCCTATGTGTTTGTCTGACACATACCTGGGATGATATGAGGACTGATGTCAATAGTTAATGCCTGACCTCTGATTTGCTGATCTCATCATCAGCAGTGCATGCATGAGCAATAAAATCCAATTACACTGACAACCTTCAAAGCTTAATAGGCATATGAGTAGTGTACACACCCTTGTTGACATGCCAGCCTCTTCCATGATATGCAATGGGGATACAATACTGCATATGTTAACATTACACACCTGATATGTGACATATGACCCATGCAATCAAATGCAGTATCAAACAAATGTGTCAGTCATGCAGATGCTAAATGAGATGCATACAATATGTGTGTTGCATAAGTGTGCACACCCTGAACACAATGGTTTGTTGCAGCACCTGTTAAGTGAACTACAGCAGTCACTATTCCAGGAAGGGGTATACTAGCATGGCCCATCCTCACTTGCCATTATTTGGTCACTTCGCCCTACAGATGTCCCCAAACTCTGCCAGGCTGCAAGGTCAGCTCATGTGCACAGCCCTTGGAGGTCACACAGTGCCTTCACTATTGCTGTGGAGCCAGGGTTATGTCTGGCACAATTCATGAACTTGACTGTGTTCAGATACGGCCATTCTTAGGGAGCTTTGGATGTATGCTTCAGTTCACTGTTGTATTTCAGGATGACACCCCCCCCCATCCTCAGCCTTATTGCAGATGCTTGACAACTATGGGCCACACATGAGTGTTATTTTCCAGTGTTCCAAATTCAGACCGCCATGTCTACCAGCCTAGTTCTTGCTAATGAACAGCAAACCTAAAGGTGTACACTGGCACCAACAAGGTAAAATGGGGATGGTGGGGCTGAGGTGGAGTGAGGTGTTGCTTTTGCACCACATGTATCTTTATTAATACTGTCTGTAGGCTTCAGCCTTGGTCTCAGTACACCATTACACATTGCAACACATGCCTTTGGAATACTTGATGTTATGCATATGCTACCTGTAGAGAGCTCTGGATGATGTTTTCTGTGGAACAACTCTTCCATATGATTACCCTAACCCATAGGCTACACGTATGCAGATTCCAGGCAATTGTTGACACAGGTACTGCACAGGCAGTACTTGCTAGACATTTCTGCAAGTCCCTCAGTGTTGCTGCATGTGTCTGAGCAGCCTCCATGACCAGTTTGCAACATGTGTTGTCATCTGTCTTGGATGGACATCTGTCTATTTTCTACATTGATGTTGTCCCATACTTCATACACGCATACATGACTGTCTGCCATGTTTGCCATGGTATATACAATTATGAGATAAGGCTACTTCTCCCACTCCTGAGTGCTACCTTTCAGATATGGGATCCATTCCATGGTTTGTAAGATGTGTGCAAGCCATGGCTGCCTCTGTTGCAGGTGAGTGGGCAAATGTCATGGACATACTTCTTGGACAGCAGACCATCACTTGATGTGACATTGAGGCCCTGTACTTGGTGGAAGATGTGTACTCAAGAAGAGTGAATGCTGTCAGTACCTCACAAGCTGCTTCCACAATATGTTATTTGGAGTGTGTGCACACATATGTTTCCAGTGTTTAAGCTATGTATTCCCCATATTTGTTGTCCTAACATAGGATTCCTTATTACACATTCATTGCTCATGTTAGGATCACATTACAGGTTGTAAAAGGTGTGGAATGTGGTATTCTGATTTGTGGTTGTTTACATCAGGAACAGTTGCCATTTTAATAGTGGTGTATACAGTGTTGTAGCCGCTGTATAAGGGTAATGTTTCAGACATGTCCCTACTGTAGGCCATTTGTCCCACCATTATGTTCATCTCTGTTCACACATCATGCACTGACAGGTTCTTAGGTATACTGCAGGACTCTTACATACCCTTCACATATGTCACCATGGTGACCACTGTGATGCAGTGCAGATAACAGCAACAATGAGTGGACATGTACAGCATGCATTATGGGTTGGTGTGTTAAATGTGTGCATGGAAAATACCATGGCCATAACATGGCCGGTGTATTGGCAAACCTGAACAAAACCACTCCATACTCACCAGCTACAGGCTGCTGCCCTAGATGTATACCAGAGGGACCTACATAGTTGTGTGAGAGACATAATGTCAATAGCCACACCTGTGGCATTGGTACAGGGTGGGAGCAGCATTTCAGTACATCAACAGTACAAACCCACAATACTAGAGATTATGCACATCTGTTCATTACTACACTGCAGGAACAGACTATCTTATCTTACATATGCATGTAGATACTTTACAAATTAAGATGGATAAACAACAGTGGTCTACTAATGTGCCCTAGGGCCTTACCTGGATGCTCCTTGTCCATTGTGTAGGTGGCACCCACCTCCACAATGCTATCTGCAAGCTGCTGGCTTGGCTAGTGGATGGGTGCCCCAAGGCTGGTGAGGAGTCCTCAGCATGTGCCAGTGGGGGCTGGATGGCATGAACCCCACCTGTGGATAGCTGGTCCTGCCTAACAGCAGCAGCATGCTGATGGGCATGGTGGATCAGATCGGTGGTCCTGTGCAGCACCTGCTCAAAACTGCGGTTATGCAGTCCGACATCATTCATCCTGTGGACGAGTTCATTCCACAGGGTGGTCCTCTCCTGCAGATCATGACCCCTGCACCCAAATAAGATGGCATGATAGAGTACCACAAAATGTATAATCATATTGTTTTCTTCCACTGTGAAAGCAGGCAGGCATTCCCTTGACATAGTGCCTGGAAGACATATACAGGAAAAAAGGTTAGAGGACCTCATACTGCAAGGATATATAAGTTGTTAATTGACAACTCCCCCCCCACCATATCAGCAACAATAATCTAAACACATAAATCAATGGGTATGTTTACACCAAACCTACAGTTGGGACATATGTCCTATTGTTCAACAAATATTGAAATGTGTTTCTATTAATGTTCCATGTTGAAAAGCTATCATTGGTGGCCTGTTGCTATCAATGTAACCTACCTGCTGTTGTAATGGCCACTGTCGTTCCATATCTGCTTATGTTCTGTTTGCTATGCAACTGTTCCAAATCTGGTGTTTTGGGTTAATCAGAATATCTATGCATGCTGTTATAACTAATCCTGGATTGTGTTGACTATTACTAATCCACATATATTCTAAAACTGCAACACCATAACACGTTTGGGAAGGCTAGTCCCAGTGGACCCACCTCTCCCACCTCATCTGGCCATGGCATTGGCCACAGCATGTCTAGGAACCACTCCAGGACCTCCTCATCCGCTGGTCTTGTGACACCTTTGGGTGGAACCGCTTCAGGGGATGGGGCTGGTCCCACACCTGGGAGCAGGCGCAGACAGGATCCTGTTACCCAAAATCAGGTTTGGGGATTGGTGTGTAGCAAGCTCCAAAGGGAGTGTGGAGATCTGCTATGCCAGCTTGAGGGTCGTGTGGTGCAATTAGAGGGTCAGCCTGCCCTTCCTGCTCAGCCCCAGCAAAGCCACTGTCGGGGCCATGAAGGTGCAGTGGTGACTGCCCATGAGTGGGGACCTCAGTCCCATTGTTTCCATTTAGGGGCTCATGAGCTTCCAATTTTCAAACACCCCTCCCTGTCCAAGGTGTTTACCCCCCACATGTGTCATATACTGCCCCTGTATGCTGTCTTGCCTGTCTTCCGACCCAACCTACCTCCCCAAATATACCTACTGTCCTTCCCCAACATCCCACTCTCACCTTAAAAAAAAGAGCAATCTGTTCCCCCTCAAAAAATTTCGCCCCATACATAACTGTTCATTTCACACAGGTGTCCACTGGACACATGGAATCTGGTTTAATTGGCTTCACAACACATTATTGTTGTCCCCACCCCTCTCTCAGGGGTTTGAGTGTCCAAATATACCTCCAAATTCAGTATATATGCACAGCTGTTACTGTAGAAGAAATGGACAGCTATGGACCTTCCCTACACCCATCCTGCACATCCCTAGCTACTTTCCCTATTGTCTTTCCCTGTTTGTGCCCCCTTTTTCACCACTTTCCTATCACCCCTTTTTTCTTTTCTTTTAAAGAAATTAGCATGGGTGGTATGCGGGAGTAAGCACTTCTAAGCAGCAGTAAGTGGGATTAAGCCTATTTGCATGGCGATAAGCAATGCCTACACAGATTAAGCAATTTTACTGCTAACTGTCTGTAAGCATATTTAACCGGCGGTTATCATTGCTTACCATTGCACAAACCCATGCAAACCCGCTTACAACTGCTTATATGTACCTTAATCACTCTGTATCCAACAGCCCTTGTTCTGCCTAACAACAAAATAATCAGCCTTTGCCAGTCTCGAACCCAGGACCCTGCACACCAGCAATTTACCACTAAGCCATCTGAGCTGTAGATATGTGTGTTGTTTTCTCACACATATCATTCAGCACAGTCATTCAACAGTAGGGAATATATATATATTGGTCCCCTTCAGTAGAGTGAATGTTTACAAGTTCAAACCACATATGGCCGAGACCATATGTTCGAACTCGTAAAAGTTAATTTGGACTGAATGGAGATCTCTTTACAGTGAGGAAAAGGAAGATTTCCCATTTCTGCAATGTAGTGCGATCTTGGAGTTGGTATATTTAACTAAGGGGTGTGTGGGAGTGCAGGGGGCGTAGCCCCCTTGCTATAGACATTTAGTTTTGTGTTTTGTTGTTTTATTTGTTTTTACGTCAGTGTTCGAACTTTTACGAGTTCGAACATATGGTCTCAGCCATATGTGGTTCAAACTTGTAAAAGTTTGATCTACTGAAGTAGATCCATATATATATATATATATATATATATATATATATATATATATATAGACAGACATGTATATATGAAGTGTATTCGGACATCGGATCCACACTCTGAACCTCTCACTGCAGAACATCTGACCAAAGGCACTGTAAATAAGGGGTGGAGGGGCCCAAAATGGGGATCTCTTGACATTATCCCTTCCTCCACAGATGAACTGTTCTGCCTTGCAACAAAGTAAAGCATCACATGTGGACAAACCTTAACATTAGGGTGATATATAGAGACAGATCGCAGATATGCCTATTACAAACCTATGAAGTTGGTGCATGATACATTTCACATTACCATGACTGTTCTGAAGGTGGTGGGGGTCTGAAACTCATGTGTCTGTCAAGACTTCATTATGTCCACCTTCAGCTATTTGTCAGACTAATATAGATGTTTGGAGGAACAGAACAAACACTATGATGGCTTAAATCTTGACATTCTGTGCAGAGCTGCACAGTTGACAGGTATGGCCCACTGCCCACAAGGTCAGATGCTATGTCCATAGCAGTTGTTCAGCAGGACATCATTACAGCAAGTCTTGATGGCACATATCAGTCTTTCAAAATCATCTGTCCCATTATTACAGACCAAGTACTACATTCAATTACATGCTGACATGTTTCACATACCTGTTTTATCAGTATGCTCTTTTCTGTATTCCACTTGATGTCTTCCTTGTTTTTTTTAAGTATCATTTGTGTTTTTTAGTATTATTTCTATTTTTCCTGTTTCTTTCTCTCTCTCTCTCTGTCTTTCTTTTTATCTCTCTCTCTCCACTACAGGGATCAAGCTGGTTTGAATAGGTTGCAACATGGCTTTTGTAGGTGATGCTCATGATCAGCTGATGGCCTCTGCACCAGTTGGTGTTTCTCACTTGTTAATTACATGCAGGCAGCTGTGTAGTTCTTCCAATAGCCAATGTCATAGCAACCCACTACTATAAATGACTACATCATGTGGGCATTGTCCCTTTACCTTTCCTGTATGGAAGACATCCTTCCTGTGTGTGGGCAGCGGTGTTACAGACAGCAGGTAGAAATACCTCTTATAACAGGACTTGTGGACACAGGCCAAGTACATGTTTATATAAGGTTCCAGACCTAGGGACATGTGTGAATATTGCTGTTATATGCATTGAATACTGCTAGTTGTACAGGGTTTGTGTGTACATGCTAGTTTTGTATGGAACGCAGTCTGTCTGCATAGCGCGCAACTGTGGACCTATCCACATGATGGCCAGAGGTTTGGCTGTTATGTTTTGCCTGTTCCCCACGCAGGTCTTGTCCCTGACATATTAGTGGCATTCTCTCCGTTGATTGCTGTCAGTACATGGCAACATCCATTTGTGTTTCTGACTTCATATTCCTGGGTAAAGGTATGTTGCAACCAATCCTGTAACACCAGCAACTTTCACAGTGTATAACAGCAATATTTCAAATATGGCCCTGTGTTTCAGCCTCTGTCCTCCACATATATACCAGGCTTTGTCCAGATGTCATGCAGTAAGAGGCTGATAGGTAATGCTGTATTTAGTGTTGACATTCCTGCTATCATTCCAGTGATGTTGTAGACTCCCACACAAATTGTAGGGTAGGATCCATAGATATGAGGCCTACAGCTGGACAAAACATGTATGACCCTGTACAGTCTGGAGGTCCGTGTATGGAGAACACTGTTATATGCCCTTGTAAGCCATTTTATGGGGGAGGGGTATGAAATATTTTTAACCTAGGCTGTTACAACATGTGAGGGATATCAGTAATAAGAAACATTAAGGTATATGGCTGTACATTTTCATATGTTTCACCATGGGAATAGTGGTGGGCTAGAGCTTACTGTCTTACACACAGTTTTGTTTGTCAGTGTGATAGTGATGTTTTAAGTTAAGCATTGTTATGTAACAGATACATTTACATTGTGACAACTGATACTTTCCCCCCTAGGGGTTGAGTACAGAGTGTAATTGGAGGCTGTTGAACTACATCTGTAATTAAGTGTTGATTGATTCTTATCTTCAAGGCAAGTGTGTTTTCTACTCTTCTACTACTTGAAGGCTTTAGCCTAGACAGCAGTGTACGTTATGTTTTGCAGATGACTGTATCATTTGTTTTCTTTGAGAGTTGCATTAATCAGTTATGTATTTCAAAGACCTAAATGCTATAAGAAATGGCATAAACAACTGAAATAGCACGCAAACATTTCTATGTATGTAAACTGTGTGTGGTGTCATGTCCTTTGCATTGTGTGTGTGTATATGTTTCATGCAATAATTCTCATTTGTAGGAAAGAATCAGACACTGGCCATTTGAAAAGGTGGCACCTGTAGGAATAATGGCTGTTTGATATGCTGTGCACTATATATATATATATATATATATATATATATATATATATATATATATATATACTCTCTTTATATATATAAGTAGTTATATATATATATATATATATATATATATATATATATATATATATATATATATATGTGTGTGTGTGTGTGTGTGTGTGTGTGTGTGTGTGTGTATGTATCATTAGAATGTTTACTGCTCCCACATTGTACATTCTCTGTGGTAGACTGACAATTCTGCATGATATGTTAGAGAAATCATCCCAACATCTTTCAGCTGAGATGGATTACTGGTAACTTGTTGTGGCTGTATTGTGCTGGATCCTGGTTCAAGACTTGGAAGTGCTGGTTATCTTGTTTCAAGCCAGAACAGTTCAGCTGTGGAGGAAGGAATAGAGGCAATAATTACAAGAGATCCCTGTTTTAGGCCACTTCACCCCTATTTACAGTGCCTTTAGTCAGATGTTTTGCTGTGAGAGGTTCAGAGTGTGGATCCGATGTCCGAATATATATGTATATATATATATATATATATATATATATATATATATATATATATATATATATATATATATACACACATACATTTTCCCTACTAATGAATGACTGGGCTGCATGATATGTTTGAGAAAATAACAGACACATCAACAACTCAGATGGCTTAGTGGTAAGTTGCTGTGGCTATGGTGGGCAGGGTCCTGGGTTCTAGACTGGCAAAGCCTGATTATTTTGTTGCTGGGCAGAATAAAGGCTGTTGGATACAGAGTGATTAAGGCACTTTTAAGTGGTTTTGCACAGTTTTGTGCAACGGTAAGCAATGCTAACTGCCGGTTAAATATGCTTACAGACAGCTGGAAAATTGCTTAATCTATGTAGGCATTGCTTACTGCCATGCAAACAGGCTTAATCCTGCTTACTACTGCTTAGAAGTGCTTACTCCCACTTACCCCCACGCTAATTTCTTTAAAAGAAAAGAAAAAAGGTGTGATAGTAAAGTGGTGAAAAAGGGGGTACAAAGAGGGAACAACAGTAGGGAAAGTAGCTAGGGATGTGCAGGATGGGTGTAGGGAAGGTCCATAGCTGTCCATTTCTTCTAAAGCAACAGCTGTGCATATATACTGAATTTGGAGGTATATTTGGACACTCAAACCCCTGAGAGAGGGGTGAGGACAAAGATAACGTGTTATGAAGCCAGTTAAACCAGATTACATGTGTCCAGTGGACACATGCACAAAATGGACAGTTATGTATGGGGCAAAATTTTTTTTTTTTTGGGAACAGATTGCCCTTTTTTTAAGGTGAGAGTGGGATGTTGGGGAAGGATAGTAGGTATATTTGGGGAGGTTGGTTGGGTCAGAAGACAGACAAGACAGACAAGACAGCATACAGGAGTGATATATGACACATGTGGGGGTAAACACCTTGGATGGGGAGGGGTGTTTGGAAATCAGAAGCCATGAGCCCCAAAATGGTAACAGTGGGACTGAGGTCCCCACACATGGGCAGCCACCACTGCACCTTCATGACCCCAAATGTGGCTGTACTGGGGGCTGAGCAGCTGAGGCAGGCTGACCCTCCAATTGACTAACGTGGCCCTCAAGCTGGTGTAGCAGATCTCTCAATTTTCAGCGGAGCTCCCTATGCACCAGACCCTGGACCTGATTTCAGGTGACAGGATCCTGTCCACGCCCACTCCCAAGGGGTGACATTCCCCATTCCCTGAGGTGGTTTCACCTGAAGGTGGTATAGGACCAGTAGACGAGGAGGTCCTGAGGTGGGTCCCAGATGTGCCGGGGCCCGGTGCCATGGCCAGATGAGGTGGGAGAGGGGGGTCCAGCTGGGACCAGCCTTCACAAACGTGCTATGGTGTTGCAGTTTTAGAACATATGTGGGTTAGTAATAGTCAACACAATCCAGGATTAGTTATAACAGCATGTATAGATATTCCCATTAACCCAAAACACCAGATTTGGAACAGTTGCATAGCAAACAGAACACATGCATATATGGAACCACGGTGGCCATTACAATAGCATGCAGGTTACATTGATAGCAACAGGCCACCAATGATAGTATTTCAACATGGAACATTAATAGAAACACATTTAAATATTTATTGAACAATAGGATATATGCCCCAACAGTAGGTTTGGTGTAAACATACCCATTGATTTGTGTGTTTACATTATTGTTGCAGATTTGGTGGGGGGATGTCAGTTAACAACTTATATGTCCTTACAGTACTCACAACTTTAATGATCATTGCTCTACAGGTATTATTACAATACACTATGGCCTTGGTTTGGGCAGTGGTATGTTTGTACACAGTGTATACTTCAACTGTCTTATAGCTAAATTCTACTTGTCTTACCTGGTAGACCTGTAGTGTGAATGTTTGTTAACACTACCTGACTGTTTCTACACATATTCCCAGATTCCTAGGTGTAATTATAAACATACCTCAAAATCTCTTAATGCACAACATCTGGACAATGCTTGACAACTTACAAATAGGGACGTATTTTGAATATTGCTCTAATAAACTTTTAGACAGTTGCTAGAGTAACAGGATTTGTTTTAATATCCATTTTCTGAAGGATTTGAAGTCTGTCACTCAAATGTATGTCATTATTTGGTGACTACAATCCTGAGATTATCTCACTGATTTCCCAGGAAAAAAGAGGAATATTCCAAAAACCTAAAAGGCCCATCTCAATACCAAAAGATTGCCAAATTTCGGTAATCATGGCCACACAGGTAGAAACCGCACTCTCCAAAGCTAAGAATACAGCATCCATGGGACCAGTTGACATCTCAGGCTGTGTACTACATGAACTACAAAATGAACTGGCACCTCACCTAAGTGTCATGTTTAATCATAGCCTCACCTCAGGCTTCATGCCCACTGAATGATGCACAGCTACAGTTATCCCACTCCACAAGGGGGATCCGCCTTGGATCCCAGGAACTACCATCCCATCAGTCTGACAAGCCTGATCTGCAAGGGCATGGAACACATTATCATGGAACTTATAAACAAAGACATTGGCAAGCTTCAAACACCGGACCCCACGCAGTTTGGGTTTGTGAAGGGCCGATCTTCTCTCCTGAATCTGATTGACTTCTTCGAATCAGTCACCAGAGCTGTGGACGAGGGTAAAGCGGTCCACACAGCCTATCTGGACCTTGCCAAGGCCTTTGACACCATCCTCCACTCTGGAATCATAGATAAACTTACTAAGCTGGGCATAAATCCCTATGTCACTTGATGGGCTGCCAACTGGCTTACTGACAGAACCCAGACTGTAAAAGTAGCCGACACCAAATCCAGCTCCAGACAAGTGACAAGTGGAGTACCTCAGGGTTCAGTCCTTGGACCACTCTTGTTTGGTATCTACTTCTCTGAAGTACAGGCCAACACTAAGGGACTCTGGCTAACAAAGTTTGCAGATGACTGCAAACTGGGAGCCATTACTGAATCCCCAAATGATGTGGATATTCTACAAAAGGGCCTTACAGAGACAGATGCCTGGTGCCAGGGCCATGGGCTCAAGCTTAATGCCAAGAAATGTATAGTTATCCCCTTTGGAAAAAAACATGTACCCATGAATTACCACATAGGTGACAGTACACTAAACATCAAAAGTGTGATAAGAGACTTAGGGACACAGGTGGACAGTGGTCTCACGTTCAATAACCACATCACCACAACAGTCAGGAAATCCTTCTATGTGGCACACCTCATCACTAAGGGCTTTTCATCCAGAAAAAAGGAGGTCATTGTCCCACTGTACTCATCCCTCATTAGACCCATTATAGAGTATAATGCCCCGTTTGGTATGTACCGCACAAGACATCTGCAACAGTTGGAAAGGCCACAGAAATACCTCACTAAAAGAATCACAGGCCTAAAGCAGATGCCATATGCTGACTGTCTAAAAAAACTCCAGCTATACTCTGTGGCATATCGTCTACTCAGAGGCAATCTCTGCTTAACATACAAGGCCATGTCAAACCCTGAGCTGTTGGACATGCTCCACTTAAAGAAATCCCAATCCCTCAGAGCCACATGCTCCAGGGATCTAAACCTCCTCATCACAATGAACAAAACATGCTGGTGGGATAGGTTCCTGACCCAGAGACTCCCCATACTCTGGAATAGACTGCCCATACATATCAAGCAGAGCGCCTCCTTGGCCCTCTTCAAAAGGAACCTTGATGATTGGATAGGAGATAGGAAATTCACCCCAGGGATCATGTCAGTCACCCTGCTAGACAGGGGTCCAGAGAAGTAAATATTGTAGGAAGAAATATCCAGGGAATTGTTATGGCTAGGCTTGTATAGGCCCTAGGGCCGGTAGCCTACTACCAACCTATGAACCTATGAAACTATAAAATATGAGCCAAATATCTGGACATTCTGGGAAAATATGTACAGTTGAGAGGTATGATTTATTCATACAGCTTACTACCACTCCCAGGATTCAAACCATGGTTGTGTGTGCTAAAAATACAACAATTTCTGTTTCATCAGAGTGAGCTATTTAGACACCACTGTCTGTTCCTTCAGTATTTTCTTTGTAAGTCTCTCTTGGTTGTACAATCTGACCTTGTAATTACAACAGTCTTTTACAGACATTCCTACACATATTTTTATGTAGCACAGTGTGAGAAAAGTGGTTGACACAACTGTACTATTCTGATATCAGATGTTGCTGGATGCTTCATGTCAGGCCATACAATACCAGCGTAAACACTACCAGTCCAGGATTTAAAACTTTATTGCTAGGCAGTTACAGTTTTCATATCTGAAAGACCTGTGGGGGTAATGTTTGTTAACACTACCTAACTGTTTCTACACATATTCCCAGATTCCTAGTTAATTTTATGCACGTACCTCTTAATCTCTTAATGCACACACTCTAGACAAAGCTTGACAACATGGGGGTACAACTAGGGACATATTTTCAGTATTGCTCTTATAAACTTGGAGAGTTGCTAGAGTAACAGGATTTGTTTTAATATACATTTTCTGAAGGATTTGAGATCTGAAAATCAAATGTATGGCATTATTTAGTGACTACAGTTCTGGAAGCATCCCAGTGATTTGCCAGGGAGACAGAGGAACAGGCCTAATATATGAGGCAATTATCTGGACATTGTGTAAACATCTGTACAGCTGAGAGGTATGATTATGCATGCAGCTTACTACTACTGCCACTCCCAGGATTCGAACCATGGCTGTGTGTGCTAAAAATACAACAATTTGAGTTTCATCAGAGTGAACTATTTAGAAACTGCTGTCTGTTCTATTAGTGTTTTATGTCTAAGTCTCTCTTGTTTCTACAATCATACCTTGTACTTACAACAGTCTTATACAGACATTCTTAGACATATTTTTTATGTAGCACAGTCTGGGTAACAGTGGTTTACACAACATTACTGTTCAGAGACTGCAACACTAAATGCCATGCAATACCAAAGTAAACACAAACAGTCCAGGATTTAGAACTTTATTGCCAGGTAGTTACGGTTTTATTAAACTATGACCTATATGGGACTATTACTGTCATATTGTCTGGTTTATCCAGTACAACCCATGCACCATTTTTATACTGCCAGGTGACTTTCTAATACTTTATTTGGTATGTCTTCTACAAGCATGATTGTTACTCACCAGCCTCGCGATGCAACCTTTGCAACCTGCGACCATGGGCTTCTTGATTCACAGCCCACTCAGCCACAGCTGTAAAGGTAATAAAGAAATATTTAGGCATACATATCCATCACATACACAGGCTGGACTTTAGTAAACAGTTCTTGATATGAATACTTACACAGTGCTGGGACATCACCCTCTGCCTTGCTTCTTGGACCCACTGGTCCAAGACCTCCCTCTTTCTCCACTTCAAGTCAGCATAGTGGTGACGGACCTGCTTACCAGTCCGAGGGATACCAGTGGCACTGGTGAGATCATGGGCAAGATGGTCCCAGGCATCCGCTTTATATTGGGAGCCCTGGTACTGGCCCTGCAGCAGTCTGTCATCATGGTTCTTTACCAGGAGTCCTACCATGAACTTGGACTTCTGTATGCTCCAGAGCTGCGCCCAAAAGTGCATGCCCTCGACAACTCCTGCTATACTGCCTACAGTGGGAAGCTGCAACCAATTATGAGTTTTATTCCTACCTGCAGGGTTTAAATACAGCTGATTTCCAACCCTTTGCCATGATTGAACGGTTTTGAATATGCTGAGCTAAGCTAAGCTATGGACAAACCTGCTTAGCTAAGGTTGGAAGTGCTTAAAGGGGCAGGTTCAGCATTGCTTACCAATGGACACATTCACTTAACTGGGCTACACATTGCTTAGCTGTCATATTTACAAAATGCTTACACCTGGCAAGCAGAGCTGTGCAATGCTTAGCATTGCTTATTTTTTTATTTTATAGACTATCTGCTGTATGGGATTGATTCATCATTCATTACATATTATAAATCTGTTTACTGTCCCTGACATCCCCCAATGTGCTTTCATTACATTTATTCCTGTTTGATTATACTGTATGGAGCACTTGTGTTTATATGAGGGTTTCACAACTTTATTTCACTGACACCTCACATCTGGACCTACTACAGTACTCTGGTTAACAAATATATGTTATTTCGTAGCTAATTATAAAAAAAATGCTTATGTACTGCTTTCACATGTAAAATACAAAGTGGTCACAGTGGGGATTGAACCAGGAATGGCTATTTACAAGACATACACTCTAACCACTACACTACTGCAGCATTGGCTGCATTGGATGTCTCTTGCTGTTTAACCTCTGGTGCTGTTTAAGCTGGACTAAGCATAGCTAAATGACAGGCACACCCGCGCAGCTACGCTTAAACTTTATCGCATGTATAAAAAAATGTATTTGTTGTGTTTTTTTATTTGTACCCTTCTGAATATCCCTGCTAATGCTAAACCTGTTATTCTATCAACTTTCTGTTTGTGGGACGACTGTCCTTTATGGCTTTGTCCAGATTTCTTACCCTGATGGGTTGGGGGTGTTTTGAGCATTCTCACTTGTTTGCATACCTCTCAAGTGTACAGGTTTTCGCAGGCTGTCCAGATTTTTTACTCATATTTTTGGTGTGTTCCTCCTAATATGTGTTGCTTTCTGGCAAATAGCTGAGGACTGAAGTCATTAAATAATGATAACCACTTGAGTTTAAGACTCTACACCCTTTAGAACATTCAGGCTAATGCAAAACCTATTATTCTATCAACTTTCTAAGTTTGTAACAGCAAATATTTAAAATCTGTCCCTATTTGTACCCCCATCATTTTATACTTTGTCCAGATATTTTGCTCTAAGTTGACATGTATGCTCATTTATAATTCTGGAGTGCAGGTGGCGTATGTATTGTGAGAGCTCTGCTCTCAGACACACCCCCTGCACTCATACACAGCACCATGTCTGTTTTACAGCATGGCAGCGCGCCTTCATAAATATGCATGGCGCACTACCATGCTGCACAGGAACGGTCCCTGCCGTGCAGGAATAAGTTGTACTGCATGGCTGCTTGCTGAATCCTGGGGCAAGCCATTTAATTTCTAGTTATTTTTCTTAAGGTAGGTTGAGCTGAGCTTAACTCCTTCCCTTCCAGCATCCTCTGCTAACATATATACATTTCCTCAGATACAACAGTACAGTCTGATATAAATGCGTATTTATTTTCTGTCCAGTAGGACCCACTGTTGATAAATTTCTAACACAAGCAGCTTTACAAATGCATTTTTAACACAAGCAACTACACAAATCAGTTTAATACACAAATGACATAAAATTCTATACCACCGCCAGCTAGCTATGCTGGCATATGTTACACATGCACTGCCCTACTCTCCCTGGCATAGCTGGCATTACCTTACATCATTACATCATCTACAAATAAGGCTTATTTTTTCTTGATAGCATACCAGTTAGATTTCCTAATCACTGATTTCCTTTTTATTGCTATTGGCTAATGACTCAATATATTGTGCAAAAAGAAGCAGTGAGAGAGGACACTTCTGTCCTGTGCTCTAATTAGCTGTAAGCATCTAGACATTTTTCCAGTCACTTTGAAACATGCCTGTGTCCCCTCATAAATTCTCATTCCCAAATTAACCCATCTCCCTGGAAAATCAATCCTTGTAAATATATCTGACATAGGTACCCCTGGCTAATCTTGCAAACCCCTTCTTGACATGTAATCCAATTAACATTAATGTGTTTTTATTTATTTATTTATGCAATTTTTGTAATATCAGAGTTTTGTTTATGTTGTCAAAGGTTTGCCTCTCTTCCCTTCAACAAAACTGAATTAATCCAAGTTTATGAAGTCTAGCAGCATCCTAAGGAAACAATACTTAGTTTGTGAAGGTGGAAAAACTTGTTTGATTACAGCTGTTTTTATGTGGAGAAAGAAAGTAATGTCGGGTGGTGCAGTGGTTAATGCTGTTGCCTCCCAGCAAGAGGTTCTCTGGTTTGATTCTTGGCTGGGGTGCCTTCTGTGTGGAGTTTGCATGTTCTCCCTGCGTTCGCGTGGGTTTCCCCTGGGTACTCTGGTTTCCTCCCACATTCTAAAGACATGCTTCTGGAGCGTTTCTCCCTGGGCCTCCGCTGAAAACAGGATCTGTGGAACCTAGTCGGACTTTCCCGGTCAACAAATGTTAAATAAATAAAAAATAAAAATAAAATAAAAATAATCTGATGTAATGCAACTGGTGAGCAGGTCAGGCATTACTATGTCAACCTGAAGTGGAGAAAGCGGGAGCTCTTGGATCAGTGGATCCAAGAGGCTAGGAGGACGGGGATGTCCCAGCCATGTGTAAGTATCAGTCCACTACCTGTTTAATACTTGCCAGCTCATGTATATTATGGATAGGTATGGCTAAATATTCCTCTTATGTCTTTGACAGCAGCAGATGAGTGGACTGTGAACTGGGAAACCCAAGCCTGTAGATTGCAGAGGTTGCATCGTGAGACAGGTTAGTAATACTCTTGCATGTACTGTCATAAGAAATAAATCTAAAAGTAGCAGAAAGTTAATTGCCAGTATAAAACCTGTATTGTTGAAGGCATGTACTGAATACACCAGACAATATGGCAGGAAGAGTCTCATATAGGTTGTATGTAAATAAAAGGTTAACAGCCTGACAATAAAGGTCTAACTGCTGGACTGCATGTGTTTACTTTGGTATCATATGGTAATGTAGTGTTGCAATCTCTTAATAGTACTGTTGTATTAAGCACTGTTAGCCATACTGTGCTACATAAATAACATGTGTAGGAATGTCTGTATATGGCTGTTGTAATCACAAGATGTCATATTGTACAACTGAGAGAGACTTAGACAGAAAACAGAGAAAAGATAACATAATTCAAATAGTACACTCAACTGAGATGTGGACTGTTGTATTGTTAGCACACACAGCCATGGTTTGAATCCTGGGAGTGGTAGTAAGCTGTATGCAGAATCATACCCCACAACTGTACAGATATGTCCACTTAATTGGCCCATATCTGCTGCCTGTCACCCTGTCCCTCTGGCAAATCATTGGGATGATCGCAGACATTTAGGCAGCAAATAATGACATGCAACTGATTGTCAGACATCTATAAGAACAAACCTGTCACTCTAGCATCTCCCCAAAATGTTATGAGAGTAATAAGCTAAGTATGTCCCATCTCCACCCCCATGTTGTGAAGCTGTGACCAGAATGTGTGCAGTAACAGAGTGAGACGTATGTGCAGAACACTAATGTGGAATCTGGTAAAATATGTGGCAACATTCAGGTAGAGCTAATAAACATTCCCCCACAGGTCTGTCAGCTAGGAAAACTGTGGCTAGAAATAAAAGACTGAAATCCTGGACTGGTACTGTTTACTCTGGTATTGTATGGCATTGTTAGTATTGCAGTTTCTCTGAATAATAATGTATTACTCATCACTGTCATCCACACTGTGCTACTTAATAAAACTGTCTAGGAAACCCTGTATAAGAGTGTTGTAATTACAAGGTCAGAATGTAAAACCATGGAAGACGTATAGACATAAATCAGAGAAGAGATACACAGCAATATATATATAGCACACTCAACTGTGATGGACACTGTTTTATTTTTAGCAGACACAGCCATGGTTTGAATCCTGGGAGTGGTAGTAAGCTGTATGCAGAATCATACCCCACAAGTGCACAGAATTGCCCAGAATGTCCAGTTAATTGGCCCATATCTGCTGGCTGTTACCCTGTCCCCCTGGCATATCAGCGTGCTAATGTCTGACATATAGGCAGCATTTAATGTCATATAACTGACTGTCAAGCCTGTACATATTTGGAAAATGTCTTTGAAAACAAACCTGCCATTGTACAACTTACCAAAGGTTTATGAGGGCAATAGTCAAAATATGTCTCGGTTTCAGCTGCATGTTGTCAAGACATGCCCAAAGTGTGTGCAATAAGAGATGGACAGGTTCATAGATTAGTACTAAGCTAACTGCCCTTGCAAGCCATTTTAAGCCTAGCCAATTATCACTTGTGAGACTCAAACCCTGCACCTTGTGTTTGTAAGGCAAACACCTTAACCATTAGGCCACCCTCCCACCTGCAAAACAACAACCTGGAATCTGGGAATATGTGTAGAAACAGTCAGGTAGTGTTAACAAACAATACCTCCACAGGTATACCAGGTAAGAGGTATATATTGCAGGTAAAACTCATTTCATGTATATAGTTGTCTATATCCATACCACTGTCCAAACTAAGGCCATAGGGTAGTGTAATATTACCTGTAAGGTATAGATCACAGCACTGACTAGGAAAGTAATGAGAACTACAGGGATATACAAGTTAATTGACATCTCCCCCCCCCACCATATCTGCAACAATAAACTAAATACACAACTCAATTGGTATGTGCTCTATTAAATCTACTGTTGGGACATATGTCCTATTGTTTGATAAATATTTAAATTTGTTTGTGTGCATGTGCCATGTTGAAATACTCCCACATTGGTGGTATGCTGCCATCTATGTACCTGCATGCTGTTGTAATGGCCACTGTGGTTCCATATATGCATGTGTTCTGTTTGCTATGCAACTCTGCCATATCTGGTATTTCAGGTTAATGGGAATATCTATGTATGCTGTTATACCTAATCCTGGAATATGTTGACTATTACTAACCCACTTATGTTGTAAAATTGAAACACCATAGCACGTTTGGGAAGGCCGGTTCCAGTGGACCCACCTCTCCCACCTCATCTGGCCATGGCACTGGACACCAGCATATCTGGGGCCCACCCTGGGACATCCTCATCCGCTGGTCCTGCACCACCTTTGGGTGGAACCACCTCAGGGGATGGGGCTCGCCCCCCCCCCGAAGTGGGTGCGGACAGGACACTGTCACCCTTCGCCAGGTCTGGGGCATGGTGCATAGTGAGCTCCACAGGGAGTTTGAAGATCAGCTATGCCAGCTTGAGGGCCGCGTGGCACAACTAGAGGATCAGCCTGGCCCTCCTACTCAGCCCCCAGCACAGCCACCTTCGGGGCTGTGAAGGTGCAGTGGTGACTGCCTATGGGTGGGGACCTCAGCCCCACTGTTTCCACTAGGGGGCTCATGAGCGTCCGACTTCCAAACACCCTGCCCCATCCAAGGTGTTTACCCCCCCACATGTGCCATATATTGTCCCTGTATGCTGTCTTGTCTGTCTTGTCTGTTATTCTACCCAGCCTATCTCCCCAAATATACCTACTATCCCTCCCCAACATCCCACTCTCACCTAAGAAAAAAAAAAAAAAAAAAAAAAGGCAATCTGTTCCCCAAAAAAATCTCGACCCATACATAGCTGTCCATTTTACACACGTGTCCTCTGGACACATGTAATCTGGTCTAATTGGCTTCACAACATATTATTGTTGTCCTCAACCCTCTCTCAGGGGTATGAGTGTCCAAATCTACCTCCAAATCAGTGTATATGCACAGCTTTTGCTGTAGAAGAAATGGGCAGCTATGGACCTTCCCTACACCCTTCCTGCACATCCCTACTGTCTTTCCCTATTTGTGTCCCTTTTTCACCACTTTCCTATCAACCCTTTTTCATTTTTTTTAAAGAAATTAGTGTGGGGGTAAGCGGGAGTAAGCACTTTTAAGCAGCAGTAAGCGGGTTTAAGCTTGTTTGCGCCGGGGTAAGCAATGTTTACACAGGTTAAGCAACTGAGCAACTAAATCAGTATAAGAAACTGTAACCAGAAGTTATCAGTGCTTACCTCTGCACAAACCCATGCAAGCCCGTTTACAACTGCTTAAAAGTGCCTTAATCACTCAGTATCCAATGGCCCTTGTTTTGCCCAGCAACAAAATAAACAGCCTTTGCAAGGCTCGAATGCAGGATCCTACACACCACAGGCAAAGTGATTTGCCACTAAGCCATGTCAGATATACATAACCCTGATGTTTTCACAAACATATCATCCAGCACAATCATTCAACAGTACAGGAAATGCATTTATACATGTAGATGTATGTGTGTCTGGAGATATATATATATATATATATATATATATATATAAATATATATATATATATATATATAGATATATATATATATATATATATATATAATATATAAATATATATATATATATATATATATATATATATGCATACATCTATAGCTATATATGTCTATATATATATATATATATATATATATCTGTATACATACATATATATATATATATATATATATATATATATATATATATATATATAAGCAGATATATATATCTATAGATATAAAAGAGAACATAACAAATACATATATGACCAAAGGCACCGTAAATGGGAGTGAGGGGGCCCAAGCTAAATACGTCTTGTAAGTATTGATATCACCCCCTCCTCCACAGAGAAACAGATCTGCCCTGCAACACAATACCAACAGTTGCAAGTCCCATACCCAGGACCCTACACAACATGGCCACAAGACGTTAACAATAATCCATCCCACCTGTATGATGTCAGGGTGGTATCAATAAATTATCATGCAGTACAATCTGGCTACCATAGGGAATGTACAATGTGGAAGCAATAAACATTCCAAAGATACATACACACACACACACACACACACACACACACACACACACACACACACACACACACACACACACATATTTATGCAGATACATATATATATATATATATATATATATATATATATATATATATATATATGTAACTACACATACACACACAGAGATATGTATAGGAAGATACATATTTAGAGGGTGCACAGCATATTGAACAGCCAGTACTCCTACAGTTGCCACCTTTTCAAATGGACAGTGTATGAGTCACTCATACAAAAGACAATTGTTGCCTGAAACATATACCCACAGAGAAGTCAAAGGATATGACACCGCACACAGGTTTGCATACATAAGAAAGTATTATTTGTGTACTATTACAGTTGTATATGCCATGTCATATAGCTGTTAAGACTTTAAAATACATACTAACTGATTAATGCAACTCTCAAGCAGATAATTTTATACAGTAATCCGAAAGCATAACATATGTCACTGTCCAGGCCAAGGCCTTCAAGTAGTACAACAGTAAAGACAGACTGGACCACAGGTTAACAATCAATCAACAGTAAGTAATGCAGATGTATAGTCCAGCAGCCTCTAATTACACTCTGTACTCAATCCCTAGGGGGAAAAGACTTAAGCTGACACAATGGGATGTATCTGTTACATAACAATGCATAACTGAAAACATCACAATCACACTGACAAACAGAACAGTCTGTATGGCAGTAAGCACTAGGCCACCAATGTTCCCAAGATGAAATGTATGGTAATGTACAGCCATATACCTTAAGGCTGCTTACTACTGATATCCCTCACATGTTGTAACAACTTAGACTGACTTACAAGGGCATATAACACTGTTACATACACTGACCTCTGGACTGCAGAAGGGCACACACGTTTTGTGCAGCTGAAGCCCACATATATATGGACCCTACCTCAAAATATGTGTGGGGGCCACAACAGCACTGGAATGCTGGCAGGAATGGCAGTATGACATAATCACAGGCCAGTACATAACAACCCCTTACTGCATGTCATATGGACAAAGCCTGGTATGCAGGTGGAGGACAGAGGCCAGAACACAGGCCCATATATGAAACAGCGTTGTCATACACTGAGTAAGTTGCTGGTGTTACAGGATAGTCTGTAACATACCCTTAGTCAGGAATATGAAGTCAGAAACACAGAAGGATGTAGCCATGTACGGATAGCACTCAACACACACAATGCCAGTGATATATCTGACACAAGACCTGTGTGGTGGACAGACAAAACATAACAGTCACACCTCTGGCCATCATGTGGATAGGATCACAGTTGAGAGCTATGCAGACAGACTGCATTCCATGTTAAACTAGTATGTACACACAAACCCTGTAACACTGGTGCTATACAATGCATATAGCAACACTACTCACACTCTGTAGTTCTGGAACCTTATACAAATATGTAGCTGGCCTGAGTCTGCAAGTCCTCTTGTAAGAGGTATTGCTACCTGCTATCTGTAACACTGCTGCCCAATCACAAAGGAAGGATGCCCACCATACAGGAAAGGTAAAGGGACCACACCCACATGATGAAGGGATTTATAGTAGTGGGTTGCCATGACAGTGGTAATTAGAAGTACTACACAGCATGCTGCATGTAGGTAGCAAGTGGAGGACACTGACTGGTGCAGAGGCCATCACCTGATCATGTGCATCACCTGCAAAATCATGCTGCAATCTATTCAAAGCAGCTCAATCCATTTACTGGAGAGAGACTGAGAGAGTGAGTGAGAGAGATAGAGAGAGAGAGAGAAAGGCAAAGGCAAAGCCAAAGCCAAAAAAAAAACAACAAAAAGAAAAAATAACATCCATCCAGCAAACTATCAAGAACAGACATCATTCCCACAACAGGTATGTGAAGTATATATGCATGTAACTGAATGTAGTACTTGGCCCATAATAATGGGATAGATGATGTGAAATGATGTATATGTGCCATCAGGTGTTGTTGTTGTAATGATGTTCAGCTGAACAACTGCTATGGACAACAGTGTCTGTCCCTGTGGTTAGAGGGCCATACCCGTCGACTTTGCAGATCAGCACTGACTGACAAGATGTAAGCCATCATAGTGTGTGTTGTGTAATGGAAAACATGTATATTAGTGTGGCCAATAGCTGGTGTTGGAAGTAATGCCATTATGATGGGCACATGGGCTCCAGAGCCCACCACTTGCAGGACAGTCAAGTTAACATGTAATGTAGCATGCAGAAATGTCATAGGTGTGTAATAGGCTTACCTGCAATCTATCCCTATATATACCTCCCTAATGTCAGGCTGTGTCCACATGTGGCACCTGTCTGTGTTGTTGCAAGGCAGAACAGTGCAGCTGTGCAGGAAGGAGAGTTAGAGAGTGTGGACCTGATGTCTGAATGCACCCTATATATATGTGTGTGTGTATGTATATATATATATATATATATATATATATATATATATATATATATATATATATATATATATATATATATATATATATATACAACTCATAATATATATCTACACACACACACACACACAATATATATATATATATATATATATATATATATATATATATATATATATATATATATATATGTGTGTGTGTGTGTGTGTGTGTGTATGGCTACATATATACCAACACACACACACACATATATACATAAATATATGTCCCCTAGTTTTGCATCACAGTGCTGCATGCTATGTGTGAGGGAACATCACACATATATATACAGCAGTAAGTGTGTGCAACATGGACGGTTATGTCACGTGTGAACCCCTTGTTGGGACCACATTGCCCTTGTTTGTGAAGGTGGGATTGCAAATTTGGGGAAGGATAGCAGGTATATTTGTGGGGGTGGGTTGGATTGGAAGAGCCTACAGGGGCAGTATATGGCACATGTGGTGAGTAAGCACCCTAGATGGGGAGTGTCATCTGCGATGTGGAAGTCCCATGAGCTCCCATATGGAAACAATGGGAACAAGGCCCCACCCATTGTCAGTCACAACATCAGCTTTACGGTCCTGAAGGTGCCTCAGCTGGTGGCTGAGCAGGAGGAGCATGTGAACCCTGTGAGTGTGTACTGAGGGCCTCAAGGTGCTGTAGCACATCCCCTAAGTCTCTGTGGACCTCCCTATGCACCAAACTCTGGACCTGACCTCAGGTTACAGGATTATATCTGTGTGTACTCCCAGGGGGGGGAACACCATCCCCTGAGGTGGTTCCACCTGAAGGTAGTGCAGGACCAGTAGATGAGGAGGCCCTAGGGTGGGTCCCACATGTGATATGCCCTGGTAACATGGCCAGATGAGGTGGGAGAGGTGGTTCTGCTGGCAATTGTTCCCTAAACATGCTATTGTGTCACTGTTATAGTACATATGTGGGTAGTAATAGTCAACATATTCCCGGATCATGTCCAACAGCATGCATAGATATCCCAAATAACACAAAACAACAGATGTGACATTGTCCGTAACAGGCCAGCAATAATAGTGTCCCCACAGGGAACATGGCTACAAACACATAGCACAAAGTGTGGTACAATATGATATATCCCAATGGTAGGTATTTTGTAGCCATACCTATTGAGTTGTGTGATCAGATTGTTATTGCAGATATGGTGGGGGGGGGAGACAGAGATGTGTATTAAGAACTATGGCAACCTTGCTGTATGAATTGCTCAGACCTGTTTCTATCTTTATGTCTTTTAGGCAAGATGTCCCGTGAGAGACTCCCTGTTTATACAGTGGATGAAAATGAGATAATCTTCACATACCTGGTGCAGCATTACCAGGTGTTGTTTGGCAGAACAGCCCATGAGCAGCAGAAGCAGACCGCCTAGTGGAACGATCTCGTCCACAGGGTAAATGATGTCGGCCTGCATAACTGCAATTATGAGCAGGTCCGGCATCATTGCAATGATCTACTTCGCAATGCCCATCGGCATGCTGCTGCAATCAGGGAGGAATCACCTCGCAACGGGGAGGGGTCATGCCATCCACCCCCCCCTCACACATGTTGAGGAGCTCCTTGCCAACGCCGGGACACCTGCCCGCCCGCACACACACCTGGCGGAGAGTATAGTGGAGGTGGGGTGCTACCCACACACCAGCAGAGGAGCGTGCAGGTAAGGCCACAGGGCACATCAGTAGACCACTGTTGCGTATCCATCTGCAACTGTACAGGTAGATCATGCATATGTAAGTTGACATATATATAGTCTGTTGCTGCTTTATAGTAATAAACAGATGTGCATAAGCTGTGGTATTGTGGGCTTGTAATGTTGATGTACTGGACTGCTGCACCCACCCTGTACCAGTGCCATAACTGTGACTACTGACATCACATCTCTCACACACTTATGTAGGTCCTTCTGGTATACCTCCAAGGCAGCAGCCTGTAGCTGGTGAGTATGGTTTTTGTTCAGGTTTGCCAATACACCGGTCATTTTATGTCTATGGTATATTCCATGCACACATTTAACACACCTACCTATAATGCATGCCTTACATGTTCACGTATTGTTGCTGTTAACTGCACTGCATCACAGTGGTCACCATAATGGTGTATCTGAAGGTATGTTAGACTCCTGCAATATAACTAACATCCTGTCATTGCAAAATGTGTACACAGAGATGAACATAATGGTGGGACAAATGGGCTACAGTAGGGACATATGTGAAACATCACCCTTATACAGTGCTACAATAGTGTATATACCAGTATTACAATGGCAACTGTTACAGATCTAAATTACGGCATATCATAATACTGCAGTCCACAATGCTTACAACCTGCAATGTGGACCCAACATGAGCAATGAGTGTGTAATATGGAATTGTAGGTTAGGGCAACAAATATGGAGAATACATACCTTTACAAACACTGGAAGCATATGTGTGCATACACTATAGATAAAATATAGTGGAAGCAGCTGTTGAGGTACTGACTGTATGCATTTGTCATGGAAATGCACCTTCCAGCAAGTACATGTCCCCAATGTCACAGCAAGTATTGGTCTGCTGTCCAAGATGTTTGGCCATCAAATGTGCACACTTACCTGCAACAGAGGCAGCCTTGGCTGGCACACATCTTACATGACATGGCTTGGGCTCCATACCCAACAGGTAGCACCCATGAGCTGGACATGTAGTCATACCTCAACATTGCATATACCATGGCAAATAGTGCAGACAGTCATGTATGTGGCATGGATGTATGGGACAGGAATGATGTAGGAAATAAACAGATGGCCATCCAAGACAGATGGTGTCACATGTAGCAAACTGGTCATGCAGGCTGCCTAATAACATGCCACAATACTGAGGGGGTTGCAGGAATGTCTAGCAAGTTCTGGCTGTGCAATACCCATGTCAGCAATTGCCTTGACTCTGCAAACGTGTGGCCTATGGGTTAGGGTAATCAGATGTGACAGTTGTACCACAGGAAACTTCAGACAGGCCTCTCTACAGGTAGCATATGCATAACAGAAGAGGTCCCCAAAAGGCATGCATTGCAATGTGTACTGGTGTACCAAGACCACGTTGGAAACCTACAGAAAGTATCATGTAAGATGCATGTGCTGCACAACCAATGTCTCACCCCACCTCAGGCCCACCATCCCCATCTGTACCATGCTGGTGCCAATGTACACCTGTATGTTTACCATTCATTAGCTGGGACTAGGCTTTTACACGTGGTGTTCAGTGTTTGGGATACTAAAAACTGACACACATGTGTAGGCCATAGTTGTCAAGCATCTGCAACAAGGCTGAAGGTGGGGAGATGGTGTCATCATGACACAACAGTGCAATGCAGCAGGGATCCAAGGGATGCTACGAATGGCTGTATCTGCACACAGTCACGGTCAGATGTAACACTGACTCCACAGCAATAGTGATGGCAGTGTGTGAACTCCAAGGGATGTGTACATGATTTGACCTTGCAATCATGCAGAGTTGGGGGATATGTGTAGGGCAGACTGACCATATACTGGCAAATGCAGATGGCCTATGCTAGTATGGCCCTGCCAGGAATAGTGACTGCTGTAGTACACATAACAGTAGGTTCAATAAACCATCATGATAAGGGCGTGCACACATATGCACTCATGAAGTGTATGCATCTCAGTCAGCATCAGCACAACTAACACATTTGTTTGACACTGCATTTGATTGTACAGGACATATTTCACATATCAAGCTCATGTAATGTTAACATATGCAGTAATGTGGTCCCATGGCATATCAAGGAAGAGGGCATCATATCAATAAGTGTGTGTACACTTCCCATAGCCATGGTAATGTTTGACGGTTGTCAGTGTAATAGTATTGTATTGGTCATACATGCACTACTGATGATGACATCTGTAAATCAAACTTCAGGCATTCACAAATGACATCTGTCCACATATCATCCCAGGTATGTGTTGGACAAATGCATAGTGGCTGTGAGCAGCAGAGCAGACATAACTGACACAGTAATACACATTCAACAATGGTGTGTACACCTGTGAGGTATGGTGCACAGTATATGGCAGGGTGCTGAACAGGTGCACAGCAATAATGTGTACATGGGTGCAGTGTTTTTCAGGAGAAGGGGCATCACCTACTAACACAGCCCATGCATCACACACATGTATACTGTTGCTAGCATGGATTGACTATAGCTGCACTGCATGCTGTTGAGTATCATATGTTATGCATGTTGACAAATGGGTAATGGGAGGTCTGTGTGTAATATCTTCATGCAACCTCACCTGTAAGTGTGTGTGTGTGTGTGTGTGTGTGGGGGTTATTTTGTCTCTAAGTGCAATCTGGTGGAGTGGAGGGGGGTTGATGCATGTAGGATGTGTGTGTGTGTATGTGTGTGTGTTTGTGTGGGTGTCCATGTATGCATATGTGTGATTGTGTGGCTGTTCATACGTCACTACTTCCCTTTGGAATTGTGCAGTACATGGACATGGACTGACACATGAGACCCCAACAATACTTGTCTGATATGTAATCTCAGGACAGCTGATAGTATAATAAGGTCTGTAGCATGGAACATGCATTGGGAGAGAAACTAGACACCAGGTATACTGTTACAATTGCAATCAGCAGAAAGGTGAAAGACTACCCATTTATACAGCACTACAGATGCATTGGGGAATTAGTAGACAACACCAGTGGGTGTATCCAAGCCGCGGTGGTGCAGCAGTAGCATTGTCACCTCACAGCAAGAGGTTCTCCCGTTCGATTCTCGGCTGGTGTGCCTTCTGTGTGGAGTCTGCATGTCCTCCCCGCGGTTGAAGGTTGGGCATCGGGCTGGCACCTTGGAACTGTAAAAATCTACTGCCAATCATTAGCAGACCGGAGTTCCGCTGTGGCGACCCCTAACTTGGATAGCCGAAAGAAGAACAACAACCAGTGGGTGTATCCAAATATTACTGTTGTCCATATATATGTTGTCCATATAATAAGTTGACTGAGCAACAGATCTTGCATCTACTGAGCAATAGTTACATATGACACTCCAGTGCGTGACATTATTGAGTGACCGTGGTAGCCCCTAACATATGGGGGCCATGCTCACAATGTCCGGACATACCCAGGGTGAACACTGGATGACAGCAGTGAGTCCTTGTAAAACCGACTCTAATCAAGTCAAAGAGGTAATGGAGTAACAAGTCATGTTTTGTGATCACTTGTCTAGGCAATTAGAAGAATGATACGTTAATGATTGGTATTAATGAGTGTAAGTTTCCAAGTGTGATGCAGGATGGGGAACTTACGTGAATAAACTTAGGACAGTCTGTAAACTCAGGACAGGTAAGTATTATGGTGGAATGTCAGGGTGTGTGTGTGTGTGTGTGTGTGTGTGTGTGTGTGTGTGTGTGTGTGTGTGTGTGTGTACTGTTAAGCAATGACATACAGGTCTTAAAGTGCATTTCTTGTTTTCCCCTCACAGGTGGCGAAGTGGGTCAGGGTCCCTCCTGCATGCAATCTGATGTTGATGTCCATACAGACACTGAAAATGATTATAGGTGTGTTGAGGCACAGGCGGGGTTGACAGAGGCCGAAACTGTGCCATCGTTTGACATCCCCCTGTTATCCACCCTATCTTAACTTGCAACATTTTCTGTATATACTGTTGATAATCATTATCTTGTTATTGTATTAAAGCCAACAACCTGTAACGTTGTTTACTATTACTGCAACTTTGTATCTCTATCATGTACATGATGCGGAGCTTTTCTCCTCGGGCATCTGCTGAAAAAGGACTTGTGTCCGGTCAGAATTTCCTGGTAAACAAATGTAAATAAATAAATAAATAAAATCCACCCCATCCCCGCACACAGTCACAGTGCCTATAGATACCCCATCACCAGTGGCCATAGCAGAGGGACAGTTGGCGGTTAGTGGCAGTGCACAGGACAGTGTGGTATCTATGGCTGCTGTGTCTGGACACAGCAGCCATAGCCAGATGTCCAGGAGGGTACCACATAGGCAGATGTACCGGGGTGCTCGTGGGAGGGCCACTGGTCATCGTGCCCCTGGCAGAAGTGCCACATCGGGTACCACCAGACGCATGTTTCAGGCTGTCATGGAGGCGCAGGCACATATGGAATGGTACACCAGACAGGGTCTGAGGCTGCAGAGGGCTGCTTTTTCATCTGTAAGTGACAACATCCGTGATCTTGCAGGTGCTGTCTATGATTATACAGAGGTCATGGATAGACAGTTAGGTGAGATGTTGGGCCTCATCGACCGTGGATTGTCTGTGCTAGATCATGTGGTGGGAATGGTTTGATGGCCACGTGGACGTAGGCCAGCAACACCAACATCTGGTAGTCAACGTGGACATGCAAAGACACCAAACCGCTCCCGTAGTGGCAGTACCAGCCCCAGCACTGCAGGGGTGAATGCTGACCACACCACACCACAGCAAACCACATGCATGTGGACCTGGCCAGTCCCAGGAGGGTCCTGGTTCCAGCAGACATATGTCATCATCAGGGGAGAGTAGCATATCGAGGCTTGTACCTGGACATGCCTGTGGAACCCCTGGCAGACACAGTTCTCATGTCCATGGCTGGAGGCGGTGAACTGCATGCCCTGCCAGATATGGTCTGCAGCTGTCCAAGAAACACCTGTATAGGGCAGCCACATGGTAGAACTGTGTGCATGCATACCCACACACAATGCAAACACACCTAGGGCAACCCCATACCTACACACACCACATCCCCATGGCCATATCAGTAACTTACATCCCTCACTCACACACATGGTGTCAAACATATGGTCCACCCAGGTCTCTGGCAAACCAACAACACACCCTGTGCATATGATGATACCTGTGCCACATCCCTGTCATCCATGACATCGATGTAGGGACAGGCTAATATGGTTCTGATGCACACGGTGACTATACTACAGTGTACCAATGTACTGCTGTGTAACATGTTGTCAGAAGTAATGTTTAATGCTTACATGTCAGGTAGTGTAGCTGTCCAGCCGTGATGCATTATAGCTGTTAGTAACACTGAGTGATTGTGGTCTCTATAATGTTATCCATTTGTGTTGTAGGTGTACATGTGTCAGCAGGAGGATGGTCTGCTGTCATATTTCACAAGGGGTATGGCACTGTGGTGACACCATATCCTGGGTACAGTTGAACACATGTCACAGGTTTGTATAACAGTTACTGCCTGCACCACATGGAGAGATGACCCCCTGGGACATGTATATTCAGCAACCTGAAGTAGATCCCTCTACATACACGCACACTCTTACTTGGCAACACTGGGACTAGACCCCTACCTAGGTATGTAGTGCTACTGATGTGTGTGGCTTTAATTGCACACTACACAGCATTTAGGATGAGGTGTGATCCAGGTTACATGTTACATGCAGAACATCACCAGGCATGTACAGTATGGTAATGGGGGATGTAATAGCTGTATATGGACAATACATAGTGTGACATACCATCATATACACATTAACAAACACATAACAGTCAGACACACATCCGAGAGACCAGGGCCTATCAGTGCTAACTAACTTGTCAGTGTGTCCAATGTGTTACAGGTAGGCTGCACACAGCATATTCATAACTGGGCTGGATAGTGTTATTGGTTACCTGAATGGTTAATGGTGACAGTGGTCACCATACAGTGGTACATGGGACATGTACCGGGGGTACCATGGTGTAATGACAGTATACCCAGCACCCACACCCCACTGTGGATATTGTACGCACCAGAACCCATGATGACACTCTGTAACTTGAGCACTAATCCAGGCCTTCTTTTTTGGAGAAGGTTCCCCTGCACCCCAGTGGCAGGAGTGTGCAGTTAGATCTTGTCTTATTGAAGACTACAGGAACAGGGCTCAGTTTTGAGATTTTTTTTACTGGTTAATTGTGTAATTTGTTTAGAAGCCTTTTCTGATTGCTTGTAGTCATCTAAAGCTGTTTTAAGTGTATTTTTACTGTTTGTAGTCATTTAAAGCTATTTTAAGTGTATGTTTTACTGTTTTTGCTTTATTCTTTCAAAAAAAAGTCCTTGTTTCCCACCTTTCTAAGCTAGTATAGTCCATTTTTCAGGCTAGTGCTGAATTCAGGGCTGTGTTACAATTTTCTGAGCTGCCCATACCTTACTTGGATAGAGGGAGATTTCTCTGTTCACCTGTGAGAGAGGGAGCTTTGAGCAGCCATCTGTCCCAGGAGGAGTGGTTCCAGCCCAGAAGTTAGTAGTTTATAGGCCATTTTTGGCTAATTTCTATCTCTTTCATTTCCCTGCTGTAAAAACCACGTTTGCACGGTTTTGCACATCCGGGCAGCACCAGTTAACTAGGGCTATATTTATCCCGGCTTCACCAAGTTTCCTCTTCAGTTTTTCCCTTGAAAGTAGTCTAACTCTCAACCTAAGCACTTAAAAAGCATCCTACAGTCCAGCACTTGCTCAGACCTAATAGCAAGCACTAATATACCCCGACACTTGATTGCTCAGCAGGGCAAGGCTTATCATTCACCCCTCACCAACCAAGCGACTAAGCAGCTCACCCTACTATTCAGGCATGACCAATTTCAGGTATACTCTCCAGTCCAGTTGGTGAACCTGGGTATCCTGAGGCAGGGTTACAACTGCCTCATGTACACAAACAACCCTCTCCTCCTACCACAAAACATTAACATATGCAAGAGATGCAATTATATAGCTAAATTGGAGGCTAAGCTGTCTCCACCCAAGACTGGAACAGGCTGTTATGAGGAGAAGGTTAACACTTGCACCACACCTCCAGCCTCACATAGACAAACTAAACCAGCACTGGCAAAAAATACACATAAATACACAAAATCATACTCAGAGGCTCTAAATAAAAACATGCAAAAGCATCACAGACCTCCAAAGCAGACACCCAAAAAACCTGCACCTCCTGTCACAAACCAGACAACACATAAAACACAAAATCAGTGTGCTGCACAATCACAGCCCTTAAGGCGAAATAACATACCTAACACACTAGTAATAGGCGACTCTATAGTCAGGCACACTGAAGTCCCACTCACTAGGCTGGACAAGGAGAAGGTTACTGTTAGCTGCCTGTCAGGAGCTAGAATCCGCCACATAACACAAGCACTCAGGTCACTCCAGAACAAGTACAAATATGACTCTGTCATTGTTCATGTTGGTGTGAATGACCTGAGATGTACCTCCCTGGATTACATGAAAAGAGACATGGAAGAGCTCTCTGATCATGTAGCCCAGGCCGGTATGACCATGACCCTGAGTAGCATCCTGCCCCATCATAGAGTACAATGCCCCATTTGGATGCACCTCACAAGACACTTCCAACAGCTGGAAGGACCACAAAAGTACCTCACCAAGAGGATTACTGGCCTCAAACATATGTCTTATGCAGCCTGACTGGAAAAACTCCAGCTGTACTCAGTCGCATATCGCTTACTCAGAGGTAATCTCTGCCTGACTTACAAAGCCATGTCCAACTCAGAATCGATGGACATGCTCCACCTAAAGAAATCCAAGTCACTGTGAGCCACTCACTCTAGTGAGCTAAACCTCACCACAACAATAAATAGAACATGCTGGAGGGATAGATTCCTGTTACAGAGACTCCCCATGCTTTGGAACAAAATTCCTAACTACATTATTCAGAGCCCCTCACTAACACTCTTCAAGAGAAACCTTGACGAGTGGATGGATAACAGAAAATACACCCCTGGGATCACTTCATTGGCTCTTCTTGACAGAGGCTCAGTTAATTAATCAATGGGGAGGTGAAAGCTGACACACTCTGGCTAGGCTTATAAATGCCCTCGGGCAGATAGCCTAGTACCTACCTATGAACCTATGAACCTATGATATACCCACCATCACACATTGACCAGGACTGCAATACAACCCCTTTTCCATCCCAAGAGTGCTACTACTGGGATATGCATCTAATGCACATGCCACAGGCATAGTAGGGTGATGCATTGTCATGCCTCTCCTATGGGCAGCAACATCACTATCCCTAATACTGTGTGTCATATATTGTAATAGGAGTATGTGGCCTCGGAATTCTGTACCCTACATATATATACACACATGCACACATACACACACTTGCCAGAACTCAGTGGGTATCCCATGCCGATCAACCCATTTGTACAACAGTGTTGTGCTGGTACTGCAAGGCCCAGGTAGCCCTTAGGGAGAGGAGTGTAACAAGGTACATGTAATGTCCGGTACAACAGCAGCCACATCTAACTATGGCAATGGGTTTTGCGGTGGGTGTGAAGGGCCTCAGGGTATTCCCAACTACAGGTGTACTAACACACAGACACTGATATCCACAGTAATGCACACATACACATTTGTCAGTACTGGGGTGCATCGGTGCAGCTGTTCATAGGTGTGTACCTGGCTATTGTCCATGGAGAGATGGGAAGTGTAGGGGATGTGTGTACAGTGGTATAATGCCACCTGCCATGTGCCAGCAGGCAATCTATCTACAGACACCACTGTGGTGACCCTCAGGGTGAGAGTGGCATGCATCAACCAATCCTCTGGGTTCCTCCTGCAAATGGCCAGTGAGGTTCTCCAGTTGACATGTATGCAACATGTATTACATAACATGGTTAGTGTCTGTCCTGGAGACCTGTACCCAAGCATGTTCTCTTGACTGTGGTAGTGTAGTGGAGGTATCTGTGGCATGTGGTGCATACAGGGTGTGTCCTATCTGTGCCAGTTATAACACGACTGGGCAGACATGTCAGTGCCAGTCATGCATAGATTTCCTGTACGTATCCAAGCTGGATACCTGACACCTGCACATCTGTACAGGGACTGACAGACATCAGCTCACCAACTAGCTATGCAGTAGGATGAATGTGCTGACAGATAGATGTCTGACACTGATAGATATGCCATTACTATATGATGGCAGCCCTCACTGACATGTACTATACAGACAGTAGTCTACAGTTAATTTCCACATGTCAGATCAGTATCCAGTAGGAAATATGTAATGTGACACAGCTCACACACCAGGAACATGACAGTGAGGACTCAGAGTCCATCTATGCATTCAGGGATGTTTGTTGCCAGTACTACAATTAGCAATCTACTCTTGCTTGGGAAAGCACTGTCAACAGTAGTAAAGTCATGGCACACTGCATGCCAGTTCGACTGCACATAACCTGGGATACTACCCTTGTATGTAACACATTCACATGGATAAGAGTGTTGTACAGATCATATATAATCAAGTGTCCCAGACAGGAGACTCACACCCCTTGCTACTGTAATGACAGCACATAGACACATGTTATGTACATGGCATTACGTACACCTATTACAGATATCATTACATTGCTATGTTATCAGACTGGGATGTGAGCACTGGTTACCAGGGCTGAGCCATGCTTGGCAGGTGTCAGCACTGCTGCAATATAACAGCTGAGCAAATTTGCACACTGGTAAGCAAAGCCTACACGGTGTAAGCACCTGTACATTTAACCGTACCTTAGCACCACTTAGCTTCACACTTAAAGCTGCTCAAAACTGCCTTAACTACTCTGTATCCAACTGCCCTTCTTCTGCCCAGCCACAAAATAAACAGCCCTTGAACCGAGGACCCTGTACACTATAGTCACAACAGTTAACCACTACGCCATGACAGCTGTGAAAACAGTTGTTGTTTTTCCAATGCATCTGTCAGTAGACTTATTGAATAGTACTGAACAATTGCTGTGCCTTCTACATATAGTATAGTACTTGTTAGTGATATTACTGTTGCATCAAGTATGTTGTTATTTCTAAATATACACATATCAGATACATATGGTGTGATACATCTGGGAAGGTATACACAGTAATCTTAACACATGACAAGAATATGGATATATATACATATACATATGTAGATATATGTCTACATGTACATACACATATATATTCATATATATGTATTTATACACATCTGTATAGTGCATCATATATATGGCTATTTATAGATCTCTCTGTATATATAAATATATATATATGTACATCATATATGTACATATATATCTATTTATCTCAATATATATGTAGATATCTATAACTATATGTGCATATGGGTTCACTACTAAATCTCGAATTACGGAATCTCGAGACTCTGAAGCCCAAAGACAAGAATCTCGAGATTCCGTAATATTGAAATTTAAAAAAAAATAACTAAAAAGAAAAAAAAAACATTTAGAAGGTATATGTAAGGGGGCAAACCCCCCTGCACCCCACACACACCCTGCACTTAACTATACCAACTCTGAGGTCACACTACAGTGGAGTGAGTGGCAAAATTTCCGTTCCGCTCTACACGGTACTATTTTGCCATTCATTCCACTATGGTGCGATCTCAGAGTTGGTATATTTAAGTTGCAGGAGGTGTGGGAGGTGCAGGGAGCTTGCCCCCCTGCGTATGCTTTAAAAATGTTTTTTTTTTATTTCGATATTACGGAATCTTGAGATTCTGGTCTTCGGGCTTCATAGTCTTGAGATTCCGTAATTCGAGATTTAGTAGTGAACCCGTGCATATATATCTATATACCTGTATATGTGTAGACATATATAGATGTGTGTGTGTGCGTGTGTGTGTGTGTGTGTGTGTGTGTGTGTGTGTGTGTATATATATATATATATATATATATATATATATATATATATACATATGTATGTATATGTATATGTATATATATATAAGTACATATATATATAAGTATATATATATATATATATATATATATATATATATATATATATATATCCATATATGTATGTAGATATGTATATGTGTATATATCTATTTAGATACATGGATATATATATATCTATATACATATATGTTTACCATATGTCCAGAACATTGAGTGGAGTCATACCTCAGCACCAATGGTCTCAACCTCTTAGTGCAAAGGGATGTCATGTATGTATAGCAGGTATATATGTAGACGGTTACTACTGTAACAGGGGTTGTCTTAACAGATATGTTGAGTGTGGGAGATCACATCTGCTATTGACATGTATGCCATCAGTTACTGATAGACATCATAAGGACATCATAGTACAGTACCACTGATAGCACAGTAATGATCCTGTGGACTACAGCAGAGATATGACCAATATATGTGGACAGTCTGGCACACTCTGGTCAGTCTAGAGGTATACACAGATCCGTTTACTGTGAGACATGTGGACCAGGCTTGACAATTTGGATGTTAACAGCCATGTACATGGGTATATCACGTAAATACTGGACTACATATGGCCACACAGTTTATGCATTCACACACTCCTGTCTGTCCTGACACATAACTGGTGGTGCAGAGGTCACATGGCCACATACTACCCAGTAATGAGTGACATACATTTGTACAGCATCCCACAGCTTTGTCAGAAATACACACCAGTTATGGTGGCCCAGCAGCAGTACATCTAGCAAATATCTGGACATAACATCACACTTGGTAATTACACTAAGCTGCTAGGCATGTAACACAGCACTGTGCAAACTACAGGCAGACTGCCACAACACTGGCCTACATTTTGTATGGGGGAATACACATGTACCTGCAAATATAACAGGCTCTACAGGCATGTCACAGCACAGAGTAACAGACACCTGTGTGAAAGTGCATACCCACAACCAATGTGAACACAGCCACAGCCACAGCCACATATGGTATGCAAGTTTAATATTACACTATATGGACTGTCTGATCAACACCATCCTCATATGTCCCACTCACACACTAACCCTACATATACTGGGTCATGACACAGTGTGGTACAATGCCTGTCTGTGGTATGGGACACATGTGTGTTTGGCCCTACAAACATGTCAGCTGTACCATACACTGGAGCAGCATGTAACATCAGATAGAACAGGACCAAGAACAATGACATCTACCACAGTCTGTACACAGGCCAAGTTACGTATTCGCAATACACATACTGTCGACAACCACCATAAGTACACAGACCCCACTACTGTACACACAACCACAGAATGCCCAGGTTATGTCCTCAGAAATATCCCCTACTATACATAACATGTCTAGCTGTCTGATATCTGACTGGCTTGTTATCAGGTAAGATGTCAATGCATAATGGTGTACAGAATATATGCACTTCTTATTGCATGCCATATGTACAAAGGTTGACAGACTTGTGACTGGAGCCACAATCACTGGGCCAATATTGGCATGTTGCTGTGATACTCTCATACATTTACTGTTGTAACAGGGTTTGTTGTGACATATGTCCTATGATAGATATTAAGTCATTAACTCTCATGGCTGTCACCATGTACTGACTGCAATCCTCAGACTATGCTTCTGCAGTTCTAAGACAGATGAACTGTGAGTAACACAAGACACATAAGACTCCAAACACTGGCCAGTCTGCAGATAACCCTACAGGCAGGTGTTTCCTCAAATACATAACACTGTCATGACAGGTATTAAATCATGTAGACCAGCCATATCCACACAAACCCTGTTAAACCAGCATTACTCCAAATGCAGAAGAGCAACACTTACATTCTGTAGTCATGTCAGGAACATCCCCCTCCTGTTTGTTGGCCTGTCTTCACAGTGCATGTTGTTAGAGGTATATCCCACTACCATCTGTGATGCTGCTTGGCAAACACCAACATGAAGTCCTGCTCACAGTGAATGAAAAGGGCCAACACCCACACGATGTTCCTAGTTATAGGAGTGTGTTTCCATGCAATTGGCTATGGGAATTTTACCACAGCTGTCCAACATGCAATCAGCTAGTGGGGGACTGCAATTCGTGCAGAGGCCATCAACTGATCATGAGTATCCCTTACAAAACACAAGCTGCTGCCTAAGCAAAGCAGGTATACTTCTCCACATCCACCAGAGAGGGAGTGAGAGAGACAGACAGAGATAAAGTAAGACAGGGAGGGGGTGGGAGAGTAAAACCTAAACATGTTTGTGTCACACACTTACCAGTACAGGGTTTCAAACCCCTGCCTGACTATGTATCACTATTACATGTCTATACAGTTATTGCATGTGCCATATAGATTATATGTTGGGGAACTGTCCAAAGGTATATTCGATGGTGAATGACATCTGCAACAGTGATAAAGGAGGGATAAGGTAAGTGTAGTACACATGCCTGTCCACATGAACAGGTGTCAAGGTCGACGCAGCCACACTCTCTCAGGGACTCACACACATTTCACAGTTGGCAGGGTCAGGATTAGACTTCCTAACTAGCTAGTTTGCCACAATACAGTAAAATGCAGGTATCACATGCACCACAGGGGTTATCAGGATGATATATGGGCAAAGGGTATGCCAGGGTGTCTGACATCAGAAGGCATGCTTCAGTAGGCCAATGGGAGGTGTAGTGAGTGTGAATGGCGTCCAAAACATTATACTCCACACACACACAGACACAGGTTGCCAGTACTGACATGCATGGGTGCATTGCTTCACATGTGTGTAGTGGTTGACTGTGCCATAATGATGTACAAGGCTAGATAAAGGGTATACCTTGGCATCAGGCCACATGACAATGGTCTGCTGTGTGGCTCAGGGGTGTAGTGTCTGGATTGGCGCACACAGGTGGGTATTGTATTCATCATCCAGTCATCTGGGTTACTATTGTGGGTGGCCAGTGCTGTGCAATGCTTGCCATGTATGTGTTCTATAGTCCATGACATGGACGGTGTCTGGGATGTGCATACGTCCCACATGCATGTTCTGTGACATGTGGAAGTGTACCTGGGGTGTCTGGGGCATGTTGTGCACACAGATTGTTATCAGAAGATGTGCCATTCCTGGCTTCATGTGGTGAGAACTGGCAATGGACACCAGGTTGACCCTGCACCTACAATGACAGCATGATACAGGTATTCCCTGGTGTCAGTGGCATCTGTCCATACAGGGCATGTGTATAAGGCATGGTATGCCCTTTGTGGGTTACATTTGCTGGCACTACAGTTGTTGCAGGCATCCAGTGGGGAACATAGTGAAGGAGCACTGTGTGCAATTATGTTGTAGGGATGGGACAGTCCACTGCAATCACACCATGGTTACTACCTGTGGGCAATATGCAGGGAACTACCAACATAGTGGTTGTTGCCTAGCCGAGTGTGTTTGCGTATGAGACATGGGTGAAGAGTGTTCTCTGGGTAATACAAGGGTTGCCTATATTGTTCTCCAATCCATAATGTCACATGTAGGGGTATGGATTGTCTACCCCAGCCTCTCTGCTGTTTGACATCTGTTATCCTTGTAAGGTGGACATTGTGACATATAATAGGCACACAATATAAGAAATTTGCAAAAAACGCTCCACAGTGAGTCCAGTTGTTACACACTTACAGTTACCACTACACAGGATACAAATGACACACACCAAGACTCACAGTTGCCATGTCTGGGATTAGAACTCCTACCTAACTAATACATCACATTACAGCATTATGCAGTTATAGCATGCGCCACATAGATTACTGGGATACTCCTTTCCCAAAGGTGTATTTCAAAGTGAATGACATCAGTAGGCTTGCTAAAGTAGGGCAGTGGAGGTTGTAGTGACTGTGAATGGCCTCAAAAGCATTCCTCCCTACACAGACAAACAAACTTTTACACTTGCCATGTCAGGTAATAGAACTCCTAACTAGTATATCACACTATAGCATTACGCAGTTATAGGATGCACCATGAAGATTACTGGGATACTTCTACCCCAAGGGTATTTTTCAAAGTGAAGGACATCAGCAGGCTTGCCACAGTAGGGCAATGGAGGTTGTAGTGACTGTGAATGGCCTCATAAGCATTGCTCCTTACACTGACACAAACTTTTACACTTGCCACATCTGGGAATAGAACTCCTACCTAACTAGTATGTCACACTACAGCATTATACAGTTATAGGACAGAGATTACTGGGCTACTCTTTCCCCAAAGGTGTATTTCAAAGTGAATGACATCAGCAGGCTTGCCAAAGCAGGGCAATGGAGGTTGTACTGTCTGTGAATGGCCTCAAAAGCATTGTTCCCTACACAGACAAACACACAAACTTTTATACTTGCCATGTCTGGGAATAGAACTCCTACCAAACTACTACATCACACTACAGCATTACGCAGTTATAGGACACATCACAGAGATTATTGGGCTACATCTTCCCCAAAGGTGTATTTCAAAGTGAATGACAGCAGCCTTGCCAAGGTTGGGCAATGGAAAGTGTAGTTCATAGGTTCATAGGTTGATACTAGACTAGACATGACAATTCCCTGTCTATGTCTTCCCACAATATTTACTTCCATGGAGCCCTGTCTTGCAGGGCAGCTGATATGATCCCCGGGGTCAATTTCCTATCTCCCATCCAATTGTTCAGGTTGCTTTTGAAGTGGGCCAAAGAGGCACTCTGCTTGACATATATGGCCAGTCTATTCCAGAGTCTGGGGAGTCTCTGGGTCAGGAACACATCCCTCCAGCATGTATTGTTCATTGTGATGACAAGATTTGGATCCCTGGAGCATGTGGCTGTGAGGGTTTAGAAATGGGCCATTGTAGTCTGTACTGGGTCTACTGAGAGATGACTACAGTGGGACAATGGCCTCTTTTTCCTGTATGTAAAGCCCTTAGTGGGTGGTGTGCCACATAGGTGGGTTTTCTGACTGTTGTGGCGATGTGGTTATCAAAAGTGAGACCAATGTCCACCTGTGTCCCTAAGTCTGTTATCACACTTTAGGTATTTAGTGTACTGCCACCTATGTTGTACTTCACAGGTACATGTCCCTTCCCAAAGGGAATAACTATATATTTCTTGCCATAGATCTTGAGGCCATGGCTCAGGCGCTAAGCATGTCTTTCTGTAAGGCCTTTCTGTAGAATATCCACATAATGTGGGGATTCAATATTGGCTCCTAGTGTGCAGTCATCTGCAACCTTTGTTTGCCAGAGTCCCTTATTGTTGGACTGTACTTCAGAGCAGTAGATGCAAACAAGGGCGGTGCCAGGACTGAACCCTAAGCTACTCCAACTGTCACTTGTCTGGGGCTGGGGTTGGTGTCACCTACATTTACAATGTGTGTTCTGTCAGTCCTGCAGTTGGCAGCCCATCGGATGACATAGGGATTAATGGCCAGGTTGATACATTTATCTATGATTCCAGACTGGGGGATGGTGTTGAAGGCCTTGACAAGGACCAGATAGGCTGTGTGAACCACCTCACCCTCATTCACAGCTCTGGAGATGGGTTCACAGTTGTCAGTCAGTTTGAGGTGACATGATAGGCCCTTCACAAACCCAACCTGGTTAGGGTCCAGTGTTTGCAGGTTGCCAATGTCTTTGTTTTAATTTCCATGATAATACATTCCATGTCCTTGCAGATCAGGCATGTCATACTGCTGGGGCTGTAGTTCCCAGTATGCAAGGTGGACCCCCCCCCCTTGTGGACTGGGATAACAGTAGCTGTGCTCCACACAGTGGGCATGAAGCCTGAGGTGTGGCTATGATTAGACATGGCACGTAGGTGAGGTGCCAGTTCAGTTTGTAGCTCATGTAGTACACAGCCTGGGATGTTGACTGGTCCCATGGCTGCTGTTGTCATAGATCTGGAGAGGGTGTTTTTTACCTATGTGCCAGTTAGTACCAGAATCTGGCAATCTTTCCATGTTGAGATTGGCCCTTTGGCGGTTGAGAGGGGGGGTGTAGATGGCACTGAATCTATCTGCCAGGATATTGGCAATATCCCTGGGAGCAGTATATTTAATACCATCCTGTTGTAGCTCAGAGCAGTTCTGAGCATTGCCATTTAGATTCCTCACATAGCTATGGAACGGCTTGCAGTTGTCTTTGACATCTTTGGCTATATTATGTTTGTAACTAGCTTTGGTGGATGTTATGAGGGATCTCTGCTTCTTACTGTAGCTGGTAAGGGAGTATTTTGCATCCTGGAAAGTCCCCCGTTTCTACAACAGTTTCCTCCTTTTGTTGTACAGTCTGTTTATGGCAGGGGCCACCACATTTGGCTTCCTTTTCCTGGTGGGGAGCATCTTGGTTCTATATTGGATGGCAGAATTCATGCACGAGTGTATGCGCTCATACAGTGCCTTCATGTATGATTCAGCAGTCGCCCTTTCAGTTCCCATCTGCATGGGTGTCATGACGTTAGTCATGTCTGACATATGTAGCATGACATTGGCTTTGGAGATGTGTGTTACGGAGGTTTGCTTACTGGGGTGTGGGGGAGAGATGTTGATGTTAAGGGTGATTAGCTCATGGGCAGACCTGACCACCGATGGGGTGACCATAGGTGTCCATAGGTTTGGAGCATTGATTTCCCATGTTGGTAATGACCAGGTCTAGGATATTTGAGCCCCTGGTTGGACTATGGGTTACTTGATCCAAGGCATTGGGAATTATGACTTCCAAGAACTGCTGGGCACGCGTGTTGGTACACAAGTAGTTTTCCCAGTTAATGGCAGGGTAGTGTAACTCACCCAGTATTAGGTTGTTTGCTTGTATCATAATATTTCGCAGTATGCTTCAAAAGCTGTAGTGGGTATCATGGGGCATGGCGGGGGATCTGTAGCAAGCTATACAATTTGGAATGAAGTCTAACCTACTGTTAGTTGCACCAGGGGTATTTCAGACACATTCTGTTGGGCAAGTAGCCTGGTGGTGTGAATATCTTTAGTGAATATGGACACTCCTCCACCTTTATTGTTTTGGACCTGGTTTTGTGGCCAACAGGTGTGGTGAGAGCTGTACCTGGTATTGCAGGGGTGCTCTCTGGAGCCTTGGATCAGGTCTCTGTTACTGCACAGTTATCGATGTTCTCCACTTTTAGGTGTGCGTAGTGACTGTGAATGGTCAAAAAAACACCGATCCCTACACACACACACACACACACACACACACACACACACACACACACACACACACACACACACACACACACAGAGTTTCACAGCTGTCATGTCTGGGAATAGAACTCCTACCTAACTTGTATATCACACTACAGCATTACACATTTATAGCACATGCCACAGAGATTACTGAGCTACTTTTTCCCTAAAAGTGTATTTCAAAGTGGATGACATCTGCAGCCCTGCCAAAGTAGGCCATTTGAAATAGTAGTGAGTGTGACTGGTCTAAAAAGCATTGATCCCTACACAGGCAAACACACACACAATCGCCACATCTGGGATTAGAACTACTACCTAAGTAGGACATTACACTACAGCATTATGCAGTTATAGGATGCACCACAGATATTACTGGGCTACTACTTCCCCAAGGTTTATTTTAAGGTGAAGACATCAGCAGGCTTGCCATAGTAGGGCAATGGGGAGTGCAGTGTGTGTGCATGGGCCATAACCCATTCATCTAGAGGCAGACACACAACACTCAGGCACACACAGATTTATATTCCACAGGTACATGTATACAACTGCTAGATGACTACTGACTTGTACAGTGATGTTACACAGTTAGCACAAGCACCACAGACACTATAGTGCTGAGGGATACCAGAGGCAAATGTCTACAGTGATTGACATTTGCACATCATGTGGTTTTAGCCAATTGGATGTGTGTGCTGGGTGGGACAGACCTCATGATGGCAGTCTCTTTGTCACTGTCACTCTCTTCCACACATCTATGTATGTGTATTTTTGGCCTATTATAGTGTGTTGTCCTTGGATATATGTGTGTATTCCTATCCAATGTGTGTGCAAAGCATGACTGGTGTGTACTGAAGAGTGTATGCACTGACATCTGCGACTGTCAGATATGTATGTTCCATTGTTGTTGCCAGACATGGGCTTCATTTCTAAGTGTGGGAGCATGCCCAGTATGACCTTCTGTATTGAATGTGTGAATCCATTCCAGGTAGATTGTGCTCCAGTGCGGACTTTTGTGTTCTACACCTACAGCTAGCAACCTGTTTCTGTGGGATATCTGTAGATCGGTTGAGAATATGGGGTCAAAATGGGCAAAGGATAGTGGGGGTTACTGCAGGTAATTGTGTCTGTGCTGCTTCTGCTACATGGTCTTGGTGTTAGCAGAGATATTCAGACATATGTACTGTTTTACAGTGTGATGTTTTATGTCATCAAGTACTGTCAGGTATACATATTTGCTTGCAGTGATGTCCTGGGGAACACAAGTTGAATGCAGCTGTGTCCAGTATTGTGGTCAGCAGCCTCCATATTCTTGCACAGTCATACCATTCTGGAGGGGAAGCTGCAGACACTTGCTGCTGGGTCTGTGTAAATGGTTCAGTACCTTGGTATAGTGGTGGCTGAGGATCCCATGCTTGTATATCCATCGACATGACAGTATGGCCATATCCTGCTGTGGCCATACCTCACAGCTGTACAGATTCATACAGGTTACCCAGAAGCAGGGTTCATAATTCTGGACATTACCTCTTCACATTGTGATTTATGAGCAGGTTTGTAGCCACCCATTCCTGTGTTTGCAGCCAGGGATAGTATGTGCACACGGCTGAGTTTTGGACTTCACACACTCCATGGTGTCCATGCTCCTACCCCCCTCTATTATTCTATCCTATTCCAAACATTATGCAAATATTATCTGGTAAATTGATGATATTGTTTACTGCAAAGATCTGGTACCTTGGCTGTTTGCCTTCAACGGACAATTAATACAAAGTGTAGCCATCTTAAATACATTTAAAAAAAAAATGACTCATCTAATCACATTCAATTAACAATAATTGACAGTAATTAATAACATCATTTTACTATTTCAACCTAAACAATGCTCACATTATTATTCAACATTAACATTTTTATTTAAATTATTTTCTAATTTCATATTTCTTTACAAGTTCTTAGCATTACATTTCATACCATTCTATCATAAAATTTGATAAACTTGCTCTCTAACTCTGTCGGCCATTTGGTAGTGATGCAGGCCAGCTGTAGCAGACCGTTGCATTCTGTAACTCCTACAGTCATAGACTGCAATACCCTATATTCCTCTGGGGTGACAGTGTAAGTGTGCAAGGTGTTCATGCCAATACTTTCTATCATTATTGATCCAGTGGCAGGGTGCTGCTTACAGCTAGGGACACACCTGCATGGGACACCTGTTTTGCATGCTGCATTCTTTAGCTATTGCCATACAGAGGTGGGGGTCATATTGTACTCATTTCCAACAGCAGGGATAAGACTGGAGAGGTACCTGTGGGTGGTGGTGGGGTGAGCTGGGTGCATGTGTGCTATGAACACTACTTGCATCTGACTCACAGATATGCATGGGGCATTCCACTTATGCTGGCTTGTGCAGAGACATCAGCTGTTTCTCAGTACTTCATACCTACGACCTTTGTGGTCTGCAAGTGTTTGGCCAGACAACATCAGTATTCCCTACTACAAGCCCAAATAATGTGCTGCTAACCTGCATGTACAATTCCAAGGGTGTGTCCATTAGACAGTTACATATTATACACTGTCTGTCTGGGGTACTTCCCCCCGTGGACTACTTGTATGGCTGGGCCCACATTCATGCCATGTCCATCTATCAGATGGTGACACATATTACTTCCAAACATTTACTATGGCTTACTGCTGGAATGTGTTTTGCTGGGAAGCGTTGTTTTTGGCACTGCAGTTGTGGTAACGTGACCCTGTCATCGGCAGTACTGGCGAATGGCCACCAGGACAAACCTCACCATGCATAAATACTGACCACTCTCACACAATATATCACACACACCAACCTAACACACACAGCCCTGCATATTGTACACATGCTGCAATCTATCCTGCTACCTTGGCTAGCTCAGGTAATCTGTGCTCCACAGTTATTATACCTACACATACATGTTACTACATTTCTACATAGGATTGGGGGGCACACACCTGACTGTTACTACATTTCTACATAGGATTGGGGGGGGCATACCTGACTGTTACTACATTTTTACATAGGATTGGGGGGCACACCTGACTGTTACTATATTTCTACATAGGATTGGGGGGGCACACCTGACTGTTACTACATTTCTACATAGGATTGGGGGGGGCACACCTGACTATTACTACATTTCTACATAGGACTGGAGTGGGGGGCACACCTGACACATACACATTTGCTATGACTGTACTGGTATGTCAGGTACTCCATTTCATTCTGTATTCTGACCTATCATGCTGACAAGAGGCATATCAGTGTACTACAGATCTTAGGTTTGATTGACCTACATTTCAGTTTCTGATTTCTTACCCTTCTGAACTAACATCCCACTGCCTGACCTGTTGTAGTCTGTCTGTGTAGGTCTGGGGGGGGTGTTCTTCAAAGCCATCAATCAGAGGCCTTAGCACAGCCTTTGTTTGTGTTTGTCTACACCTGTCTTGCTGGCTGAGACTGTTTTGGGTATGTGAGCCTCCCTGACTGGCATGTGTGTGTCCTACGGGCACACATATGGCCCAGCACATTTCCTGCAGTGACTTTTGTCACCTTGTCTAGTACTGGCTACTGTGGTGACACCAGTATTTGTTACAGATCTCATGCTGCCACTATAGGTGTCTACTGTCTGCTGGCATCCCATTCAGCCACCCGATTCCCTTGCATGCTCACATCCATAACATAGGTTGAAGTAACAACACATACTACTCCATTCAGCAATTGATAGGAAGAGTGACTTACCTTGTGGCTGTGCCAGTATTGAGGATGGTGCTGGAGGGCTGACTATGTTGGATGCATATAGTACACTCCCTATACATGGTTAAGCACAGGTAATGTCATGTTTGGCATCCCTTTTATTGTTTATGCGAGTCAGAGAGAGGTGTCATTCCCTGGGTTCCTACAGTGTCAGTGTATGTGCTATGCATTGTCTCTTTGCCATGGCCTGGGCATACTGGGCATACCTCCTTCTGCCTACTGGGGGAGGCTCAGGTTGTTCCTCCTCTGAGTCACTCTGTGCCTGTGCAGGCCTTGGCAATGGTGGGGGGCTGTGTGGCCCTGACCTGTGCTGTTCCTGCTGCAGCTTTTTCCGCAGGATAATATTGTGTTGTATGGCACATACAATGACAATTTGGGTACATGTAGCTGGTGAGTACTGCAAGGCTCCACCGGATGTGTCCAGGCACCTGAACCATGACTTGGGCATCCCAAACACATGCTCTATTATGATTCTGGTCTGTGCATGTGCCTCATTATGGAGTTCTTGTTTGGGTGTGTGTGCATTTCTGATGGGTGTCATCAGCCACGGCTCCAGTGCGTAACCAGCATCCCCCACTAGGTGACTGTAAGGGATGTCCCCACTGGCAAATCTCTGTTACAGCTGCGTCAGATGCCAGATGTGAGAGTCATGAGAGCTTCCAGGGCAGCCAGCACACACATTCATTATAATCCCCTGGGCATCGCACACAACCTGGCAGTTGATGGAAGGGAAGCCCTTGCGATTGATGTAGAATCTACCCCGCTCACTGGGTGGTGCTTTGATGTGTATGTGCATGCAATCTATAGCACCCACTACCTCAGGGTATTCTGCTATTTGGTGGAAGAGACGCATATTGCTGGCCAATGCCTCACAGGTGTTGTGGAAATATACGTGCTCACCAGCATGTGCTGAAATGGCATACAGGAACTGGTGGAGTACCCTGGATGCTGATGCCTGCGAGATCCCCAAGATATCCCCAGTTGACCTTTGGAAGGTACCTGTGGCTAGTTTTCTTAGGCCTACAAATACCTTAGTATCCACTGGGATGGGTTCCCCTCTATTGGTTCTGTGTGGGAGGCATGGCCGGCACAGCTCAACAAATTACTGTAGTATGTCCCTGTCCACCCTACAGTGCTCCACTATCTCCAGCTCATGTAGCCCCTGGTAAGTTACCCTGGGTCTGTACACTCTTCTCCTTCTCCTCACTGTGGGTTGGTCATTAGCAGTCTCATCTTCATCACCCTCAGCCTCTTAACATGTTGATTTATGAGAGCAAAAGCAGCCCCTATCATTTTGTTGCTTTTGTTTGGTAAAATTTCCTCGCTTGTGTACACCGGTGGTGTAGTGTTTGTGGGAAAAAACTAAGGGAAAGGTGTTTGCATAGTTTATAGTGGTATGCTGAGCTGGGCTGGTCTGCTGCCTGTGTAATTGCCTGATTCTGATACATTTCACCTGCCAGCTATGCTAGTTCTCCTTGATTACCTTCCTACTGCTGTTTTCCCTTCCCTTTGCCTTCCTGTTTAAGCCCCGAGGCACAACGCAAATACAGTGCTCAGATGTACATGGAGCTGCTATTTCCTGATTTACTTTTTTTTCCTTTAAAACAAGGTGCGCGGCAAGCATACCCGCTTAGGCAACATAAAGAGTGCTAGGCAGCCTCAAACACACCGCCTTGCTTAGCTCTGCTAAGCTAAGGGCAAACCCGAACCACAGGGCTCCAATAAGCTTACAGTATGCCTGACACACCCCTCAATGATGTCAGCTAGGTCTTAGGCTTGCACCATGGTCTTGCTGCACTGACACGGTTGGGTACAGGCTAGCTATGAGTGGGGATCTAGGATTCAGTATCATTCCTATCATTTGCATAGGATTGCCTGCTAATGCCTAGTTACAAGTCCCACACTGAGCCTTCCCCCTTAGCAATCACTATTCATTGGCCATGTTGTCTTCTGCCTGCCATTGAGTATAATGGCAAAATTGTGATTTTGGATTAAATGGTTATTTCAAGTTTTTTTTTTTTTATTTTCAGCCTGATCCTGTTTGCACACTGCTGCCTAGGCTTGAACAGCCAAAATCGGCTAAAAAAAAAAAAATTTTTTTTTTGCAACTCTTTTCCATGCCAATGGCCATATATTTGGCCATTGGCATGGTTTCCACATTATATACACCCTTTATTTGGAGCTGTCATGACTCCATTTTGTAATTTGCAGAAATGTACTTGGTTACTAACCAAATACATTTCTGCACACTACACTAGTCCTGCATGACCGGCTGCCAGCTTCCTGGATTCACCTCATTTGCATGGTTTTCACCTGAAAATGGGGTAATTTGCATACAGGAGCTGTGTCTGTGCAGGAATAGTGCAGGAGCACTCATGCACGTCCCAGGAGCTTATTTCTGGATCGCACGGCGGCCATATTGCCTCCAGCAGCTCCTGCACTATTCCTGCATGCTGTGCAGAGCTTGCTGAATCCTGGGGATTGTTTATATCAACTTCAGCTCAGACAGAACACAGTAATAAAGCCAGAAAAATATCCTGCAATTAAAGCCGGAATCCAGAAAGATATGCAATGTACTTAAAAAAAAAAAAAAAAATATATATATATATATATATATATATATATATATATATATATATATATATATATATACACATACAAACACACAAATACATATATACACTTACAAATTTACATTTAATTTGAGAAAATAAAACAGCTGCAAAACTGAGTTGCTCATTAATTTCACATCTTTTTCACAGCTTTTCTGTAGTCCAGTTCTTTTACCTTTTGTCAGGCAGTCCTTGCAACATGCTACACACAGCACCATTCTCTGATACCTCACCTTGGACAGCATTGGAAAATCAACAGTTTCTATCAAAATGGCTATAGAAATGTTTTTATCCAGTTCTTCTCCTAATAAAACAAATGATAAATTGGGAAGTTTTCCTTTTGAGTCTTTTGCTTTGTTAAAAATGAGATATCCCATGTTAGATTTGTTTCTGTTTCTATAAATTCTGATGCTGCTACCATTCTGCCATTATCCTGTATAATCCTGGAAAACTCCTTGCAGGATTTTAACCCCAACTAAAAAAGTGTGTGTGTGTGTGTGTGTGTGTGTGTGTGTGGGTGTGTGTATGTGGGGGGTCTTGGTTCTTTGCTGTTTTAGCCAGCGCCCCCTTCCTTTAAAGGCATTGCATACATTTTCCAGGCTGTGTATGCAGGAAGGCATGCGTAGTGGCTACTACCACACATTCATTACCTTCATTGCAAATCGTAAGGTATGTGTATGTAAATTATTTTGAGACAGGAAAAATCTGTATTAATAAAAGTGATATGAAAGGAAATCAGGAATTAACTTCAAAAGTTAAAATCTGATGCCATTGCACAAACCCTCAAATTCTTTGGAAAACAGAAAACAATGCAATAACATTCATTTAATTATTCTGAGGCAAGCAAAAATGCAAACTTCAGACGTAATCTTTTAGGAAGTGGGGACTGAATGACTCACTGTGTAACTTGGATACACAAGCTGCTATCTTTACTATTTATGAGACTAAAATATCAAGGTAGTTTGCCTGTAGTTTCCTTCCATTAGCTGATGACAGTTTGAAACCTCTGTATTTTTGAAGCATCTTGTTTTTGTTTGTGAATCCTGTATCAGCGGTGTCAATCATTTGTTGCATAAAATCCACTTTAAGAATATGGTTTACTCAATATAGTTCTGAAAACTACATGCAATTTTTGTACATTACACTGAATAGACCCCAAACCGGGAAAAACGAAAGACACAACAACAACACTGAATAGTACACATGTGTATAAAGCCAAGAAAAAAACAAAGTTGTTGGCCCAATAAAAACAATAGCCAATGTACAAAATAGTTAGAATGTTGCAATATGACCATCTGTGAAATACAACAGTGCTGTGTATGTTACTCCAAAAAATAAAACAGCTTTTAAATGTTAACATTGTTTCAGATGCATTTTACATGCTTCTTACAGTTCTCTTAGCCGAATAAACTCGAATCATTGCAGCGAAGTAGCAGACAAGAAGTACACAAACACCAGTGGAGTAAATATAAAGCAGATAATATAAAATACAATTCTAATGAAAAATTGCTGGGAATAATGAATCATGGCACAATTTCTCTGTGCTACTGAAATTTTACATAGAAAACTATTATAAACTAAAACCATAGCATGAAAGATAATGACATAGTTTAACAATTTGCCTTAAAACTTGTGGTTTAAGAATTTTAGTTGGAACACCAGTAGAATATTGTACAAAGACTCATTTCCTCTTACAAGAACCTTGATATTTTTGTAAGTTCCTTTTTGATGCCATCATTAAGCAAATGCTTGCTAATGCTAATTGCATTCATTTAAGTAGGATGACAACTCAAATTATCATAGCTATGAGCTCTAACATCCAACTCATTGCACAAGCATTTTATAAGTGATGAATTGTATCAGTCTTATCTACATTAACTTTAGAATCTGACATTTTACTTCATTCTTGTGACAGAAAAAAATATTAAAGTATAAAATCTTGGCCTCCCTCTTGTGGCCATAGCCTGTTAGAGCAATACTATTTTCAGACAAAACTTCCCCAGCAGAAGTATTTTTTCCCTTTATGTTTTATTTTCAAACTTTATTTTGCTGAGTTGTGAAAGCAATTCAAAGTAGTAGATGACCACAGACATAGAAAATGTAGTCCAAAATAGGTATTTAGACAAAGTAAAGCACAATGCTGTGCAAATGGCATGGAAGGAAACAAGCTTTTTTCAATGCTGAATGATGATTGACGTGACAGACGCGAACAGACCTATAAGCTGCAGTGCAGGTGACTTATCCTTCTTTTTTCTCTCTCCCCTTCTTTTCCTTCCGTCAATAGTTCCCTCCTTCCGCCATACTTCCCAGTCTCCCTATGTCTTTCATTCCAACTTCTCTTTCTTTCCCATTCTCTCTCCCTTTCCTTAAAATACAATAAAGGCACAAGTCTGTGTTGAACCATTAAACACTAACAAATAAGTAAATTTTAACCCTCTGTATTGCAGCTAATCACATTTTTTTCTTTGCAGTGCTCACTTAACACGACATCTGTGAAGTTTCAAATAATAGTTAAAATGGTTTGAAGTCTCGGAGGGTGATAACCACTCTTAATTTAATAAACAGCTATTTGGATATGGGACAAATGTTATTTATACAGTTGTTTATGAGACAATGTCAAATTTCTGGAAAATTTGGAAATTAAATATTGACCTACAAAAAAAAACTTGCATTGATGTTTACCAAAGTGCCTAGTATCTCTCAAATCAGTTGCTCAAGAATTCTAGACAAAGACAAAAATAAAGGAGGGTTGAAGGCCCAAAATCAGGAACAAGTTTTGAATATTACTCTAATTGATGTAAATATTAATAGAACTACAGGTATTGTATCAACATGCATTTTCTAGACAATGAGATATATGAAACTCTAATGTCAAGCATTATTGTCACTGTAATCCTTGATGATTTATCAGAAAATCAAAAGTTTTATAAGGGACAGGGCAAACGTATGAGGCAAAATCAAAAACAAAGAAATCAGACACAGTTGAAAGGTATGGTATCCATATACTTTCAGTAATTTCAAATATATGGCCTCAATTTTCAGCATTGTTGTTTTTACGAACATGTCTAGAACATGTCCTGCACCATTTTCCAAATTATGAACATAATGTGGAAATAAAAATAATGCAGTAGTCCAACTCAGAAGCCCAACCACATTCATGTATCACAAAGTAGGAAAAAAAAAAAAAAAAAAAAAAATATATATACAGAGTCCTTAGCACATAATATAAGGCAGTTGGACATTCAAGGAAATAACTGGGGGCAGCAGGAAGCCAAGGCGCATTTTTTGGGGATGATATCCTAGTTACTCTCTCAGATCCTGAAAAGAATCTAGAGTATTTTTTTCAGAACTTTGGAGAAATTTTGGGAGAATGTCTGAATATAAATGTGATTATAATAAAATACAATCCATCAAGCGGGTTATGTGAGAGTTTCAGTTTCTTAGGACGATCAAATAAACTTAAATACCTAGGGATATGTTTAGTTAATACCATTACAGCTTCATATTACTAATCATATCAGATGACAAGAGTTAAAAGAACTACATTTGTTTACTAACGGGAAGCTCTTGCATTTAGACCTGGATAAAAGAGACTAGGCTTTGAATTTTTTTTTAACACTTGTTGACTGGGAAAGTCCAACTAGGACAAAGCCTGTTTTTAGTGGAGGCCCAGGGAGAAATGCTCCAGTCTCATGTCAGAGAAAACCCATGCAAATGCAGGGAGAACATGCAAACTCTGCACAGAAGGCACCCCAGCCAAGAATCGAACCAGAGAACTGCTTGCTCTGAGGCAACAATGTTACCTGCAGCACCACCCTTATGATTGCAAATATGATTGTCCTTCCTCAAATTATATGTATATTATATAAATATATATATATAAATATATATATATATATATATATATATATATATATATATATATATAGGTCATGCTTTTGTGAATCCACTGCCAAAAGTGTTTACAAGTATGTTTAGGAAGAATGCAACTGAATTTGTCTGGGCATGAGAGTGACCTAGAGTAAACTGAGAAAGGATATTACTCCCTATGTGTGTAGGGGGTTATGAGCCCTTGCAAAATAATTGAGATGTATTAACTATGTCTGAGTGAACCTTCTGATTTTTACTGGAAAAAGATTTTGAAGGAAATACAAGATGGCAGGAATAATCTGGATCA